>NC_133329.1:90060518-90273018 GCF_042186555.1 Aquarana catesbeiana | reverse complement strand
CCAGCGATCATAACTGCGCAACCCTGCCCTGTACAGCCATTTCTTCAAAACAGCCCCAGTGGGGCCCTGCACCTTCTGAGCATCAGCACCATGGTCATAATTTATTCCTATGGATAGGTCCTTACCCCATTTGGAGTTATAGGCCCCCTTTCCTCATAATCGTGGATTCTTTGTGGGTAAATACTTACCACTCCAGCGATCATTACTGTGCTACCCTACCCTGCATAACCTTTTCTTCAAAACAGTCCCAGCTGGTACCCTGCGCCTATTGAACATCAGCATCACAGTCTGCATTCATTCCTATTGAAAGGCCAAACCCTATTTGGAGTTCTGGGCCCCCCTCCTCTTCATTGTGGATTTGTTGTGGGTAAATAATTACCACTCCAGCGATCCTACCCTGCACAGCCTTTTCTTTAAAATAGTCCCAGCAGGGCCTTCTGCGCATTAGCACCACAGTCTTAATTAATTCCTATGGATAGGTCCATACCCCATTTGGAGTTATGTCCCCCCCCTCCATCCTCATTGTGGAATCTTCGTGGGTAAATACTTACCACTCCAGCGATCATTACTGTGCAACTCTGCCTAAGTACATTCCTATATATAAGTCCATACCCCATTTGGCATACTCCTAAAAGCATAGTTGTACTTTCACAATCCAACTGATGGATTATGTTAAGTCTGGCAGCTGGACCATTAATGTCTAATTGTCTATAGACTTGAAGAGAAACCAAGCCAAGACAGTGCATTGAGCCATTAACATTGCTTTAAAGTGCACAGCAGTAAAACAAATGTCTGGAACATCAGTTGACCTTTGAAACCCCCTACCTTAGCAAGCCAGGCCAGTGCCGCCACCACCCAACGTTCCTACGTAGGAGCCCTTAGAATTAGCTGATTACAGAAATTAGAGGAGGGAATTCCTCAACCATGGCAAAGGCGTTTCATGGTTTTATTTAATTAACGGAACAAAAAGACAAAAACTAATTTTGGCTTAGCACAGCGCAGACATCCTTCAGTTAAATGTCACCTCCTTTGCTTTAAATTGTATCAACTGTCAGCGTTAATCGGGATCATTGAACACTGAGACAACAAGGGGCCTTGTAGGTGGACTGATAAATGCTTCTAGAGGCGCAAAAATGTCAGCAAATAATTACACAAACAGTTATTTATTCTGATCAATGGTGTGTTTAATAGGAGATTTTCTCTGCTTGGTCTGCACAATAGAATGCCGTGCCATTATGCTGAGCTCCAAGTTTTGCTTGCTTATGATTCAGGAATAGAATGTAAAATATTTCCTGTGGGTAACTGCAAATACATTGTGCTTTCAATTACTATTAAAAGACAGCTCTAGGCAAAGGAGATTCTATAATTACTATGTAAAAAAAAAAAATTTTATAAGCCTGTTCTTGTTTTTTTGGAGCACTAATAAAATCCAGGCATAAAGCTAAATACAATGAAATACATATAAGATAACTTTTTACCTGCCAAAGGATCTGTGTTTTTAAAATTTACACAGCTCTCTCTGTAAGTGGAGGGGACCTAATCTTTTTCTGCTGCGGTTTCACTTTCACTTACAGGATGGCTCTCCACCCCTGGCATGTACAGCCTCGCAAAAAACAGTGGGCTGCTTTACTGAAGAACCAGCACCCAATTAGCACTGATCAAACAGCAGCAATGTGATAGCGCCAGACCCTCCAGATGAGTGGATTGGCGGTATCTATAGCCGTAGCTAGTGCAACACACTGACAAGAAGCAGAGCAATGTCATGGGGTGGGTGGGCACAGGGCCATAGATAAGGGGGTACCAGCAGTTCTCCTGTACGGGGCTCAGGCCAGCAGGGGGGGGGGGGGGGCAGGCAACAGGGTGAATCAGATGTGGGCAAGAAGGGTGATTGGTGTAGCGGGGGGGCAATTACTGGAACCAATCCGCCGTATGGCTCTCTCTGCAGCAGCTGAAAGTTGGCTTCTTTTCCTCCCCCTCCCATTGGCTTTCAGCTGCTGCAGAGACCCTCCCTGTGCACCATACGTTTCCCCATGTTGCCCAGGCACCCCTGTGTGCCCCTCTGCAGCGCTGCTGGCTTTCTTTCCCCTTATCCCGCCCGCAGCTCCAACCACACAATAGGATCCTTCAAGATTGAGAGTGGGGGAAGGGTTAGGTAAATATGTCATATTTACCAGCCCCTTCCTTTCCTGAATGAACACAATGAGTGATCTGTACCATTTACTCACTGTGTTCTTTCATAACTGAAGCATTGGCTGTATGGGGCCCGATGTCAGGTTGTCTGTATGGGGCCCGATGTCAGGTTGTCTGTATGGGGCCCGATGTCAGGTTGTCTGTATGGGGCCCGATGTCAGGTTGTCTGTATGGGGCCCAATGTCAGGTTGTCTGTATGGGGCCCGATGTCAGGTTGTCAGTATGGGGCCCCATAGTTTCTAACAGCAGCTCTGGGTGGGCAGCTATGAATTTCAGGGGCACTGCCCACTTTGTCAAGCTATCTTGTAAGGGAAAGAGACCGCCCTTATAACAGAAGACCAGAACAGAGAGGCGAAACGCCAAAGGGAGGAGAAAGATCCCTTTTTGTTTTGTTCTGTGTTTTTAAAAATATAAAAAAATCAATACAAATTCTAATATAAAATTTTTTTTTTTAAAAAGTGAAAGATCAAACCACGGAGTCTTATACAGCAGCTGTATAATACACAAATGGACTACAAATACCCATATAAAAAAACAGGGCAAAAAACATAAAATTACCATGAACCGATGTATATACAAAATAAGCTATTTTGCAATCACTATAAATAATAGATAGTAAGTTAAGACAGTAATTATTCAATAAATATAAAAACAAAACTTTCTTATTTTTATATATTTTTTATATTTTTTTTTATATCTAATTTTATATATTTTTTAATATCGAATTAACTGTTTTATAGATAAATGTGTTTCAGTGTAAGGGCTCTTTCACACTTGCGTTAAATTTTAAAGCAGCTTAAAAGCACATTAATGCACTTATAGCATTAATGAGCATTTAGGATGTGCTGTACAGGTAGGTGGTCATGTTGTGTCAGGCAACACTTCTCAAACACACTGAGTATTTTTTTTTTTTTAAAGGCTAAAATGTGTAATATTCACTTTTAACACTTTGCAACCACACCGTAAACGCATTGTAAACGCCATAGGCCTGTTTACAGAGCATTTATGGTACAGTTGCCATTCATTTCAATAGACGTGAATGGAGGCAGTTGCAAAGTGTCAACACTTGCTAAACTCTGCAAGCATCATTATTTTTGCCTTGCAGCAACGCGAAGCAACACTAACGCTGCAGTGTGAACACCTCCATCCATTTCCTATTGTAACAATTGTGAGTGGCATTGTTTTCAATGCCTGCGTGAAAGAGACCTAAGGAAGGAACACGCTGACAGGTAGAGAGAGCAGAGTGACAGAAAGATGACCTCATCAGTATGCTGAATTTCTTTTCACTGTACAGTCACAGGGTGGGGGTGGGCATGTGGAGGAGACTTGTGTAAGTGAAAGCGAAACTGCAGCTGAGAAAGATCACGTTCAGGTCAGGAATACAAATCTGTTAACACGTAAAGCAGCTCCAATAAAATCAGGTTCAGGTCAGAAATAAAAATCTGTTGCCAGGTAAACCAACTTCCATATATATATGTTTATTGTGCGTAGCTGTTCGCCTGAAGTTCAGCTTTAAAGAGGCCCGCATGTGGAGGATTTTCGAGCAAGCGTGTCACCTTACAGAAATCTGAATCCAAGAATAATACCATAAAAAATAATAATAGCTTTATTTAAATTCTCGAACATATGAGTCAGGAAAGAACGTGACTAGACAAGCTTGTGAACAAGGAGAATTTGTTTAAAAATAAAATACATGGTGATAATAGATAAGAGTAAAGGAGTACATTGCTGTCATTGTCTAGGCAAAAACCACACCAGGGTAAAAATTATTTACAGTAAACCGACTTAATGCTTCGTAACCTTAAGGCATGTCAAAAGCAGGAACAGTATCACGCAAGCTTTGTTTCCTACATCATATAATTCAGCACAGTAACACAAAGCACCCAATCAGAACCCAACTGTGATGATAGCTGAGCCGAACGTACCTGGGGTCGTTCGGGGTGAGTTTACCGAACGCTTCTGAAGTTCGGGTGCCAAATCTGAACCCCATAAAAGTAGCACAGTAAAGGCCCGTACACACGATCGGACTTTTTGACAACAAACATGCAAATTAGCTGTTTTGGAGCAACATCCAACCGTGTGTACGCTCCATCGTACAAACTTTTTCTGTTTCCATCATTTTGTTGGCTGTGCGAACGGACAAACTTTCCGGCAACAAAAGTCCGATGGAGCAAAGTCCGATCATGTGTACACAAAGCCGTCGGACTTTTGTACAAACTACAGTACCTGCCCGCGAGAATGTTTCCAGCGCGATCCGATTGCGCTGGTTCTCGGCAAAAGGCTATTGTACATCTTGCGCTGGCTGCAATAGGAAAAACACATTTTCCTATTGCGGCGAGTGCGAGAGGGAATTCCCCTCTGGGAGCATACCAGGGCCTTAGGTCTGGTATGGATTTTGAGGGGAACCCCCTACGCTGAAAAAACGGCGTGGGGGTCCCCCCCAAAATCCATACTAGACCCTTATTCGAGCACGCAGCCTGGCCGGTCAGGAAAAGGGTGGGTACTCATCCACATAGGGGGGGGGGGGGCCGGGATCTGGGGGCCCCTTTAATAAAGGAGGGCTCCCGGATTCTGATAAGCCCCCGCCCGCAGACCCCAACAACCAACGGCCAGGGTTGTTAGGAAGAGGCCCTTGTCCTTATCAACATGGGGACAAGGTGCTTTGGGGTGGTGGGGAGGGCCGCAGGGCCCCCCCTCCCTCAAAGCACCCTCCCCATGTTGAGGGCATGCAGCCTGGTACAGCTCAGGAGGGGGGCGCTCACTCGTCCCCACCCCCTTTCCTGACCGGCCGGGCTGCGTGCTCGGATAAGGGATCTTGGGGGGACCCCCACGCCGTTTTTTCACCGTAGAGGTTCCCCTTAAAATCCATACCAGACTTAAGGGCCTGGTATGCCCCTGGAGGGGAACCCATGCCTGTTTTTTATTTAAAATTTGGCGTGGAGTTCCCCCTCAAGATTCATACCAAACACAGTGCCTGGCATTGGCAGGGATCCAAGTCCGATCCCCTCACCAGTGTGAACCCGGCTCGCAAGGTGTCAATCTCGCCGATAAAAGCGGCAAGATTGACACAATATCAGACAACAATACAGAAGTTGACCAAAGGGTGGTGGTAAAGAGCTGAAAAACCACGTGATTTGGTGAAAGTTGGCTGGAAAAGTCCTGCCGTCTGTATGCAATACAAACTTATGGCCAATGCCCTTTGTACAAAAATCCACAGGAAAGTTTGTACAAAGTCGTACCGTGTGTATGGGGCTTAACAAAAGGTAACCAATCAGAACTAAGCTTTGATTAGATTTGAGCCGAATGTACTTGGGTTTGGTTTGGGGTGGGTTCGCTAAACTTAACTGAAGTTGGGGGGGGGCAAAGCTGAACCCCATGAAAGTAACGCAGTAACACAAACTAAACCACCAAAGCCCAACTTTGACTAGATTTGAGCCGAAGAAGGTATTTTCTTATAGCAAACTAAAATGCGACTGGACGCCGTGTTCCTAGCCTGATGATCAATATCATCGGTTATTCCCTGGACTGTGAAATTAAATAGGCCAGTTAGTTGCAGACATTTTAATTGGATCTGTCTCAATGTTTTCAATACTCATATCAAATCGAAAAAATAATAATCAAAGCAATTGATGGCATTTTTCAATTTCAAATGACTTTTTCCTTTGTTGGAAATAAAAACGTAGCTATGGAAGAGATAGGAAAATGTACTAAATGAGTAAGGGGTACTATGTACCCCTTACTTATTTATATGGGGCAGCAGAATCTGGGAACCCCTTATTTTATAAGCGGGCTTCCAGATTCAAATAAGCCCCTCTGCCCACTGACCCACCACAAGCACCGGGCCAGGGTTGTGGGGACAAGGTGTTTTGCAAGGGAGGTAAACACTTGTTCCCTACCTTTCCTGGTCAGCCAGGCTGCATGATTTGATAAGGGTCTAGTATGGCTTTTGGAAGGGGGGGGGGGGGGCATGCTTTTTTTTCTTGGGGGTTCCTTCTTAAAATCCACACCAAACAACATTTTATTTTCTTTGTTGTTTTTTCTGCAGCAGGTTGTATACACCATACAGACATGCCACTTCATAGACATCTCAGGCAGCCCTCATTTTTCAGTTCACATTTTCCAGACCTTACCTGTATGTGAGTATCTTAAAGAGAATAGTGGTTTCCTCCCATTATCTAGCCTAGTTTTCCCTTATTTTTGGGTGCAATATTAGAATATATTGGTTTATTCATGTCTTTTTGCTGATGCATTTGCCCCTGAGGAAGTGGAGCGACATCACGAAACGCGTCTGAATTTTTTTTTATGCATCATGTTCCCACAGACGGTTCATTATATTCATTTTCATCCAGAATTTTTCATACTATCTTGTTTTTCAATTGACCTATGGCATTAAGGACAATTATTCTTTACCACACAATGCAATGTGCTTTGTTGCTATGGTTTCTTTCTTTACGTGTATATGGTCTGTAACCTGTTGTTGATATGTCTATATAGCATGTATGTACCAATTTGATTATGCTATGCTATCTACTGTTCAGGACAACAAATAAATATATGTTTTTTTAACATTGACTCATTTTTTAGCCATGGTATACATACCTCATTTAAAGCGTAACGCCACTTTTGTTGAGAAAAAAACATTCCCCTCTGGGTGATCTCTGTACATTGCAAGGATTATAACAACCTTTGTTGTAGATTCCTACCTTTTGTTATTCTGAAGAAATCCATGTGTGTTTGTCTGTGCCTCCGTACTGAGTGAGTCTAATGAGAGTGGTTTCATAATTAACTGTCAGGTGTGCAGCTGCTGAGCACTATTGAGGAAATCTGCTGGGCCTGCATCCCTTTATCCCTGCATCCTATTGAAAGTATCTCTCTAAAAATGACATTTTATTGCAGGGGATGCCTGAAATCTGACTTGTGTCTTAGTGAAGACTTCTGGGAAAATTGGTGAGCCAATCACACAAGCAGGAAATTATGTTTCTGGGGGTGGTCAGTACACACAGTGGCTGCATATTGAAAAGGAAAGGTCATTTTTAATAACATTCAATTTTCAATACGATTAGTTTCGCAATTATACGTGCTATATTTTTTTTTCTTAATTTGCTGTTTTTTTTTCCCCACGAAAGTGGAGTTACCCTTTAACCACATGCCGACCAGCCGCTGCAGTTGTACTGCAGGCAGAACAACACAGCTGGGCGAAACAACGTTATGTAATGTCGCTTGGCCCTGTGGCCCCCCGCTCGCCCCCCCGAGCTGATGCGAGTGCCCGGTGGTCTCGATCACCGCCGGGCTCCCGCGATCTCTCGGGGCACACCGAGAATCGGGATCTGTGTGTATAAACACACAGTTTCCGGTTCTCTGAGGGGAGAACAGACAGATCGTGTGTTCATACCTGCATAGTCCCCATCCCCCTTCAGTTAGAAAACAAACTAGGGCACACTTAACCCCTTCACTGCCCCCTAGTGTTAACCCCTTCACTGCCAGTGACATTTTTACAGTAATCAATGCATTTTTAATCGCATTGATCGCTGTATTAATGCCAAAAATGTGTCAAAATTGTCCGACGTGTCCGCCATAATGTTGCAGTCACGATAAAAGTCGCAGATCGCCTCCATTACTAGTAAAAAAAAATAATAATAAAATGCTATAAATCTATCCCCTATTTTGAAGACGCTATAACTTTTGCGCAAACCAATCAATATACGCTTATTGCAATTTTTTTTACCAAAAATATGTAGAAGAATACATATCGGCCTAAACTGAGGAAAAACATTGTTTTTTTTATATATTTTTGGGGGATATTTATTATAGCAAAAAGTAAAAAATAATGCGTTTTTTACAAAATTGTCGTTTTTTTTTGCTTATTGCGCAAAAAATAAAAAGCAAAGGGGTGATCAAATACCACCAAAAGAAAGCTCTGTTTGTGGGAAAAAAAGGACGTCAAATTTGTTTGGGTGCAACGTCGCACGACTGCGCAATTGTCAGTTAAAGGTGATGCAGTGCCGAATCGCAAAAAGTGCTCTGGTCAGGAAGGGGGTGAATTCTTCCGGGGCTGAAGCGGTTAAAGTTCCAACTTTTCTCTTTTGTACACTTCATAGACAGGTTAAGGGCACCCCCCCCCCAGGCATGTTATTTAAATTTAGCATTTTTGATATTGGCCCTTCAGCATTTCAGATCACTGCTTCCTGCCAAACAGAATTTTTAACTTTTGTTTTTGCTGTAGCACATGCTCCCAAAGGCAACCCCCCCCCCCCTCCCCATGCCATTTGTTCAACCATTCCTTGCCTATTAGCCTAGAAAATGGCCATTAATGTTTTTTAACATTTGTTTCATTCACTTTATTGGGGTTCAGATTTGGCACCCAAACTTCAAATCTGAAAGGAATCAAAATGCTACGGATACATTCACACTTGTATGATACGGGAAGCAAGCAAAACGGAACATTTTGCAGAAACATAGTAGTGCCATTCATTCTTAATGGCACCCCTCCACACTATGCTAATGCATGCGCAAAATAGCATGCATTTTTGTGGCGTGATTTTTAGGGATCAGGCATTTGAAATCAATGGGGCAGCGCGGCTACACCGCCGGCATAGCGCCGATGTAGTGGCGCTTTGCGGGCGGTTTTAACTCTTTTTCGGCCGCTAGCGGGGATTAAAACCACCCCGCTAGCGGCCGAATACCGCTGCTAAAACGACGGTAAAGTGGCGCTAAAAATATCGCCGTTTTACCGCCGACGCCCGCACCGCCCTAGTGTGAAAGGGGCCTAAAGCTAAATCTAAAAACAAATGTAATATTGCAGCTTATCAGTCTTTAGATGTGTCCTAGGGTGACAGCGTTCACTCACTGCACTGTAGCTACAGAGAACAGCATTGTCAACCTAGATTGTTATGCTGAATGCACTACAAACACCTCTCCTTTTCCTTATCTCCATTACACAGGGGGAGCTGATTTATTGCTTGTATTATAGTATATAGTGTAAAGAAACTATCTGGAATTGAGAAATGTTTTCTTCTTGCAACAACAGCCAGGGCTGCAACTTCAAATCCATCTTGAGCAGTCCTTTCAAGTGACCTTAGCCATCAGTGCTATGAGCTTATTCTTGCATTGGAATACCACATCCATTCCTACATATACTATGTACACTAACTTAGGCAATGTAAGCATATGGGTGCAAGCCAACAATTATTTTTCTTGACCACATTTCTGTAAAATAACTTCCCAGTAAAAAAAAAAAAAAAAAAGCAGGATGTTAAAATGGTTTCCCACTACACTATACTGAAAAGGATAAGTGACCACACACAGCAGCTACACTTCAGTGCACATATGCCTAGGAGTTACAAGCAGGGGATGAAACAATAGCTATAGCAGCCCATGAAGCTCCTATGGGGTCTGGGGGTTGGAAAGAGACCCTGTTAGGGAGGATTTTGAGACACATTAAATGGTGGAATCTCGTTCATAGAGGAGCTGATTTCAGACACACAAAATGATTCATCAGGAATGTTGCTAGTCACAGATTCCATTTGGGCAGTATGGAGCATTTGTTTAGCTGTGTAGAGTTATTGCCCTCAGAACGTCTGCTACAGTCTATGTCAGTGGTCTCCAAACTGTGGGACTGGGGGCTGGATGCAGCCCTTTGCTCACCTTTATCCAGCTCTTGGGACACTATTCCTCCAACTGACACCAATGATGGGGCTTATTCTTCCCACTGACACCATTGGCAGGGTGCCATTTCTCTCACTGATAACAACAACGGGGCACTATTCCTTACACTAAAACCAATGATGGGGCATTGTTCACACCAACTGACACAGGGGCATTTTCTACTCCCACTGGCCACAGTCTGGCCCATCTAAAGCCTGTAGGACAGTAAACTGGCTCCTTGTTTAGAAAATTTGGAAGCATTTGGCCTGGTGGTGAACGGGCCTAGTTATTACACTAAGACCATGATTTTCTGATATGCTAAAATTTACTGGAAAAGTATAGTTTAAAATTGAATTACCTGCACTGCTGCCCTCACTAAAAATCTAAAATTCACAACACCGGCCAGTAATAGTGTAATGACTATGTTGGCATTTCCCGATCTGCCTGTTCTTGATTTAGTAGGCAGAAAATGTAATACGAGTACTTCACCAATGGTCATAAATTCCAAAAAGATTTGAATTACTTTATAATGACTTGATGCTAGATAAAACAACCAATGTGTTTTGGCAGCCCAAGCACTACCCCTTCATTGGGGCTTTAAAAGCTGTTTGGACTGGAATAGTGGGCCTACTAGTTTAGTTTGCTGAGATTTGCCCAGATGAATATTTTTAATAGCTAATAGTAAGATGTTTTTTGGACACTACAGCCATTAGTATCACATTATATTGGCTACCTCCAGGCTCTATACAGGGCTCCCCTTTGTGTCCCTTGGCTTATGAAAGCTGCCTAACCAGAGCAGATTTGACTTTAGCTACATTAGACACCAACAAAGATCTAGTACCTCATAGTCATATCATCTTGATTTAAGAATACTGTCACTGTTGGTTTTTCCATGTGCTGCAGAGCAAGGTTGCCAGTGGGGCTCCATCAAAATTTTGTTATAAGACCCTAAAGATCTGTAGTTACACCCATGGTTACAAGTACGGAGGCTCTAGAACAATACTTTTCTTTCAAGATATGACTGTTTTTGTAGCCAATGAGAACTTTATAGATACACATAATACTTAGTGATGCTCTTCATTTCCCATCAAAAGTATGTTATTCTTGAAAATCTGAGCAAAGGTATGTTCTGAGTACCTAATCAAAGTCATAAGAAGTGAAAAAAAAAAGTTAACAGGGAGACGATTTTTCTTCTTGTTTTTTGGATGAATTATTGGGCTGGCTGCTACTGTCCTGAACATTTTTGCAGCACAAAACAGCGTTGAGTGTCTCTTCAAAATTTTTGGAGAGAAATCCATAAAGGACAGGGTAGACACAACTTTTCAAGTAAGGTATGAGGCTAATAATGTAGTAAGACCCTTCATTTATTTCCAGATCGCCAACAGTGGCTGACATCATTTCCAGGACATGTGTTGGAACCCAGAAGACAAAATAGACAAGCGTCAGAACTGAAATCAGGATGATGTTCTCTTTGATGGCTCTAGAACTTGATTTGGTTGCCTCGTGATTTCGGAACCGAACACCCATTAGGATAAGAAAGATGCAGATCAACAACACAGGGAACACAAAATCCAGTGCAAGCCTGTAAGATATGAAGGTCAAATTCCAGAAGGCAAAAGGCTCTGGCCAAATACTCTGACAGTTGTAAGTCTCATTCAGGTCAGCAAAAATAAAAAGAGGGATCCCAAGCAACACGCAGACAATCCATACAATGATGCTGATCACCACTGCCACTTTGGGTCCAAGTCTGTTTTTCAAAAACTCTGGGAAATACTGCTGAATGAAGATATCAATAGACATGATGGTCAGGAAGTAGACATTGGTAAACGGAGCTAATGCTATTAAAGTCCAGAAGAGTCTGCACATAAATTGTCCCAAGGGCCAGTAAGTACTGGCGATTTCCGAGGCAAAGAGCAGAAGGCATAACATGTGGAAGATATCACCTAGAGCAAGACTGAACACATATATGTTGGTAGGAGTCCACATCTTTCGAAAACGCAGAATCACATAAAGGATCAAGGTATTCGCTATTAGACCAAAGACAGAGACAAAAATGTAATAGATGAATGATAGAGACTGTTCTCTGGAGACATCAGTTTCATTAAAATAAAAACTCTCTTCGAAGCTTATATTGTCATCTGGAATCATTTCGGTGGTATAGTCCATCTTTTCTTTCTAAAGAAGAACAAAAAATCACATTATTTTCTATAACTGAAGCATTTTACAGCCAAATTACAATAAGGAAATTTTCAGGTTTGGGTAGAGTGGGAAAGCATTAAAAGATCTGTTTTAAACTGTCTCTCAAGCTAAATTTTTCTTTTATATGATTAACCCACACACCTACATCGTTTTTTTTTCTTTCTGCTGTCTGTGTTATGTTTGGGAGGGTTCCATTTACTTCCTGTACTGGTTACACAACAAGTAAGAAGAAATCTCTCGAAAGTGATCTTTTAGAGAGTCGTTAACAGAACAAGTGTCACCATTGGAAAGATTGGAAAGAAAATTTTGGATTTACAGCACTTTCTGACCTGGTAACAATGGCCACCAGACAAACAGCGAAGATTAATCTAACCAGCAGGTAAACCTAAAATAAATGTAAATCTTTTTCTTTTTAAATTAAAGCGGAACTAAAAGTGGTTGTAAACCTACTTGTTTTTTCACCTTAATGGATCCGATGCATTAAGGTGAAAAACACCTGGCAGTGACCAGCCCCCTGTTTTACTTACCTGAGCCCTAGAACTTGAACCCACAGGGACGCACTGTCTCTCTGCCTGGGGTTCTTGGCTCTTGATTGGATAGATTGATAGCAGTGCCGTTATTGGCTCCCGCTGCTGTCAATCAAATCCAATGACGCGGGCGCCAGGGGGGCGGGGCCGAATCCTGCATTCGGCGGCTATGGGGAGCGTGCCCGCAAGGTAATCCCCTGGGAGAGCGCTTCTCCTAGGGAGTTATCTTATGTGGGGAGGAGCCGCGAGAGCCACCGGGGGACCCCAAAAGAGTAGGTTCGGGGCCATTCTGTGCAGTGGAGGTAAGTATGATATGTTTGTTATTTAAAAAAAAACAAAAAAAAAACCCTTACAATCACTTTAACTGTATTTAACTGAGCATCACAAACCAAAAATGCTATCTCATTCATTTTTAATATTCAAAGCAAATGTCTCAATCCACCAATGTCTCCATGCTTTATTTTTGTTGAGAGATCACTTTGAGACACACATCCAAAGTCATCTTGAGTAAGGGCATTTACTTCCTGAATCCATCTGCTCTTAGCTCAGGCTTGCAGACGGGGGGGGGGGGGGGGGTGCTTAGAGCTTAGAAGAGAAAGCCCCTCCTCCCCTTTATAAAACCTTAACAATAAGTAAATACAATGCACCTACACACTCCTATCTATTTACTAATGCTAGTAGGATAAGGATTAAAAAATGTTAATGTTGATTAAGAAAGTTCAGTTCTGCTTTAACATGACACCCATCCCTTCCTTGCTGTATCCAAAATAAAAAATAATTGGGCTTTTTAATTCTGGCAATAATGCCCATTTCCTTATGCCCTGTACACACGATCAGACATTGATCGGACATTCCGACAACAAAATCCATCGTATTTTCCGACGGATGTTGGCTCAAGCTTGTCTTGCATACACACGGTCGCACAAAGTTGTCGGAAAAGCTGATCGTTCTGAACGCAGTGACGCAAAACACGTACGTCGGGACTATAAACGGGGCAGTAGCCAATAGCTTTCGTCTCTTAATTTATTCTCAGCATGCGTGGCACTTTGTGCGTCGGATTTCTCTACACACGATCGAAATTTAAAGGATCGGATTTTGTTGTGTGTCGGAAATTCCGACGGAAAAAGTCAGATGGAGCCCACACACGATCAGTATTTCTGACAACACAATCCGATTGCACTTTCTCCGTCGGAAAATCCGACCGTGTGTACAGGGCATAATACTTTCAAAAACTATTCATCATGTCCCAGGGCAAATATGCACATTTTACTTTAACCTATGAGAGGTCTAAAGACAAGTCTGGCAGAATTGTGTTATCGCTTTTTATTCTTTATCCTTTAAAGGGGTTGTAAAGGTAAAAAAATTTTCACCTTAATGCATTCTATGCATTAAGGTGAAAAAACTTCCGACAATACCGCCGCCCCCAGCCCCCCCGTTTTACTTACCTGACCCCCTCGAAAGTCAGCTGCTCGCTCCTGACATCCATTTCGCCGCTCAGCCTGGCCGCTGATTGGCTATAGTGGATGGATTAAAAGCAGCGCAGCCATTGGCTCGAGCTTCTGTCAATCACATCCAATGACGCGGCGCGCCGGGGGGCGGGGCCGAGTGATACAGTGAGCGGCTATAGCCGCCGGCTCTATCACGGGAGCGCACCCGCAAGAACTAACCACCATGCGAGGGAGCTCGCATTAAGGTGGTTAGTTCTTGCGGGGAGCAGCTGAAACAGCCGCCGAGGGACCCCAGAAGACCAGGTTCGGGGCCACTCTGTGCAGAACAAGCTGCACAGTGAAGGTAAGTATAACATGTTTGTTATTTAAAGAAAAAAAAACAATTACCTTTACAACCCCTTTAAGCATATATTTTTTGGGGAATATGATTTACAATGTGAAAAACAAAATACTTTTTTTTTTAACTGAATAAACAAATTATAATTTACAAAGCGAAAAAAATAACTATTTCTTTTCAACTGAAAAAAACAAACCATCATTGTTAAAACCCGTAACCAGATCTAAGAAGCTTGAAAATGATAGATTGCCTCAGTTCTATGGTGGTAACATTTCCAGAAAACAAAAATGGAGTGGAAAGTCTTTACAAATAGCAGGCACATTTCTGCAGACGAGGTTGTGCTGGGTTATCAACACCTTGGAAAAAAAGTTACAAAAATATTTGAAGAAATGTCCCAGGGAAAGTTTATAAATGGCTGGAATTGATGTTTCCCATGAATAAAAGTGGCAGAATAACCAATGACCTTCTATAGGCAAAGCTGTCATCCTCTTTTTTTTTTTCAAAGATGGGCCAGTAATTTGGTGAATGGAGACCAAGACAAAGGGTATGAGTAGGAGGCAATTCTGGACTTAAAATGTGTGTTTGGGCAAAACTTTTTTTAAAGTTTTGGATAGAGTAGGGAAGGTCTGGACTCCTGTATTTTTTTGTTGCTTTCTGAATGTAATAGTTGTCACCGGAAAAAGATGTTTCCAATAAGGACATGTATTCCAGTAAAAACTTGGGGTATTTCCCAAAGTGTACAGAAGCTTCCTCTCACTTTCTGCTGTGTCTTCAGGACCAGAGTGAAGTGAAATCTCTCAAATGGAATACAGATAAAAAATAAACTGATAGGGGTCTTAACCCTTCCCAACTCTATCAAAAAAAAGGTTTGCATACATAAATGCTTTATATATATAAGATGACTGGATAAGTTCCACAGGTCCCTTTTAGCAATTTATTTAAAAGTAACCTGAAGGGATGGGTTCATTTGATAACCATTCTACCTCCCACAAATACTTTCCTTCCTCACCTCATTTAAATTCTGTTTAAGCTCCGTTTTGGAGTTTACACAAGGCTAATGACTTGGCTATTGGCCACTCAGGTGCTAGGCACTGCCTAGCTGGGGGGAAGGGGTGAAGGTCACATGCTCCCTCTTACCTGAAAGTACCATGCACATCCAAGGGCTCCAGTAGGTGAATAGAGCTGAAGAGAAAAAAGATATCCAAACGGTTCGTAGTATAGTGCAATAGAAATAAAAATCTGACTCTTCAATATAAACAGTGTCTCAGTCTTCATTGTGAAAACTATTCTACGTGCACCATCACCAAAGAAAAGAAAACTCAAATCTGCTTACAAGACACATACGCCTCAAGAATATAGCAGTCAAATAGCACTTTTGAATTCATATACAGGATCTGCATTCCCAGCCTATAAATATTTCCCTTGGTAAAAGGTGGTGCTCCCTCCTGTAGAATGGCATCAGCGGTCTCACCTCCCAGTCAAGGATCCATGCATGCAGGTAAGTACCAGCAGTGACACTTACACTTAAAAGAACAGATCTGTGACGAAACGCGTAGGCTGGAGCCTTTTATGACATCATCACACTTTACCGGAAATAGACCGAAAGTAAGGAGTTTCCACGTGTTTGTTCGTGTAAGTGTGTTTTTAATGCTTTTTAATAAAAGTTAATTGGAGCTTGTTATCCTCTCTTTACCAGTATTTACCTGCATGCATGGATCCTTGACTGGGAGGTGAGACCGCTGATGCCATTCTCCAGGAGGGAGGACCACCATTTATTGAGGGAGATATTTGGAGATTGGGATTGTGGATCCTGTGTATCAGGGGTCTCCAAACCTTCTAAACAAAGGGCCAGTTTACTGTCCTTCAGGCTTTAAGGGGGCCAGACTCTGACTAATGGGAGCAGAAGACGCCCTGGCATCAGTGGGCGTAACCAAAGCCTTATGATTACTTTTAGATTAGGGCCCCCTTCATCTGTGTATGTGGATGGAGTGATGCCCCAAGGGTAAAAAAAGTGAGAAAAGGGTCGTATCCAGCCCACGGGCTGCAGTTTGGAGACCTCTGATGTATATGACTACAAAATTGCTATTTGATTGTGATATGGCACGTGGAATGGTATTTACACCGAAGACTGAGATGCTGTGTAAATTGACGATTCAGATTCTTCTTTTTATTGCACTAAACTACAGACTGGATATTTTTAACTTGTTCTTTTTATTATTTGGTAGTTTTCTAGTGCAGCAGTTCATTTATACACATTGTTTGCTTTGAAAAATATCTCAAGGTGTGCTAGCAGCTAATATTGTTATTGTTCTCACAAGTGCAATTACCCACTGTGTATATATAGGTGAACGGAGCTGCAGGTGAGGGAGGCAAGGTAAATATTAGTGGTTAAAAGGATAGGGCTATCAAGGGAACTCATCATTATGCCCTAAATTGGCAAAGTTACTAGTATACTTTAATGTCAAGAGATTCACCCCAGAAATCTGACCCGTGAATCAGATTGCAGATCCAAATGCAAAAGAATACCATCAGGATGAATTTTAGTGGATCTATTCATGACTAGCTATGAATTTGGGAGAAAACACTGTGGGTATTTCAAAATTATGTTCATTTATAAAGGATTGATTTATTTCACAATTTTCATTACTGTTTGAAGCACATTCATTTTTGACACAATTATTACTATGCCTCTGTATCAATGGCATACTTCATAAAATTATGTGTCAGATGTGCCTCTTCCTCTTCATTCATGCGAGTTCACAGGTTTTGTAGTAGTTCTGATAAGATGAGATAAGATGAGGACTCTCGGACCTTCAGAGCTCAGGTGATGTCCCAGTTTAGAACAATGACATTCCTGGTTTGCATGGACACCAGGAAGCAGATGACTAGATAGTGACAATGGGTTACCATATTGAGCGGCTCATGTTACAGTTTGTTCCTGTTCTTAATCCAAATGCCTGATCAATAGCACTCTACAGAAACCATACCTGGGAAAATATAAAACAGTGCTTTGAGAGGCAGTAAGCTGAAATGCAAGTTAGGATCTTGCTGGTTTGGGAGTACGGGAGCTGAGGCAATCGGTGGGTCAGATGTTACATGAAGTCTGACAATTACTGGCCAGTCTTACACACAGGCTTCCATCTTCTGTGCAAGCTGTAAGTAAGATCATGCAGTCAACAGGCACCATCTATCAGACTTTACATGACCTCTGACTCCTAAAACTCCAGTATTATTAACAAGGGTGGCATTTTAAGCTTTCAAATCTTCTGCTCAGACCACACTCCCCACTTAACCACACCTAAGTAGCCATGCGACAACAAGTTGGAGTTAAATGGCTGTAGCAGCCTTTTATTAACAAACTGTAGAAGTTAACAAATTAATAACATGTTAACCACAGTTTAAAAAATTGAGTCACAAGGTCCTAGTGGGCATCAAAGAAGAAAGTACAAACATCCAACATAAATAGGCCTCCAGCCGCACCAACACCGACAGAGACAACACATGCAGATGCAACCATAACAACTACTGGGAGCCGTACCTCAGATAGGTCCCTGCACAATACATATGCGCAACTAACTAACGTACAAGGACCTTGTACCCCACTAGCCGCCATGACTCAACCACACCAACCCCAAACCATTAATTAAAAGAACAACAAGCTAAGGTGTCAGGAACAAAAGGGGGGGGGGGGACAGGACATTTTCCCCAACTCATCTCCCTTCTGACTGAGGCCATCCTGAGACCCCCTGATTAACCACCCCTCACAGCTTTGCCCGTTCCTACTGGTAAGTCTCCGTAACTATATTTTCTTTTAAACTCAGCCTTGGCCATCAGGATTCCCAGTGTGCTCTACATGGTCTGCAAGTGCTCATGAAGGCACTTCCAGGTGCCTGTTTTTATACATGGTGACAATTTAGCTTAGATTAAATTGAACTTGTGATTTGCCCAAACAAATCATACTGGAATTGTTTTGCCATGAAATTGTTGGTGGTTCTTATAATACCCTGCCCTTCACGTCCCAAAAATTCTATTCCTCTGCCAGCAGCAAAGAGTAGAAGTTCTTAGCACCTTGGAGCTTACATGGGTATGAGAATTTTTCCCCCATGTGGCAACAATGGGTGCTTGAGTGGCCAGTCATCAAGGACCACTGATGCCATGACATGGAAAGAAAAGAGTCATTTGATCCTCAAAATCAGAAATACCGGATATTTTTGTTCCTGGTGACTGAATGGAGCAACAAGTTAGTGAAAAGGGGGTTAGTATAAGAAGCTGTTGAGACCTCCAATGAAGTGAATGTATTGCTTTGCCCTGCATGAGCAAAACAAAGACTCTTTTTAAAACTTAACTGTTGCTATAATTATAAATAATAAGCAAAGCCACCTGAAGAATCTTCGACTGCTTAGCAAAGCTGCATGAAGAATCTTCACATCCAATACAATTCAGATTTGCTGGATGTCTGCATCCTCTGCCACAATATGTAGTCTCTCCTTCTGGCCCTCATGTCACTACATGTCACTACAGAACACAATAGTAATGTGGAGACTGGCAGAAGAAACCATAGAATGCAGTGGAGGACACTGTTAAGGAAGCAAAAATTCATTGAGCAGGTGCCAAGACAGGTAAGTACAGTATAATGTATCTTCTTTTACAGGTGCTTTGAAGCACCTGGTTAACCTTTAGAGCAGTTTTAATCAATTTTACCCAAAAGAAAAACTTGAAATATTTTTCACGTCTCAGGGAACCCCTGCTAAAACCACCCTTACAGACAGCTAAAATGATCATTGGTGTCATGTTTCTGGCTTTGTCAAGTGGCGTTGGCTTCAGAACTATACAAACACCATTAAATGGGAGGTGAATCAGCCACTGCTCAAGGAACCCTTAGCAACCTTGGAGGAACCTTTGTTGAGAATGATTGCGTTGGAGCACTCTTCATACGTAATGCACTGTATTTCCATTTCACGTTTGATCTTCTCAAACACATCACCTTCTTATCTCTTTGTTAGGAATCTTCATTTTGCAGAGCCTTTTGGACACAATTTTTTTTTTTTTAGATTTTACTGGAAGTGAGATTTCCTCACAGTAATTTGTCTCTCCTCACCCTCCTACAGTTCCATAATAGAGGTGTCTCCCTTTTCGATTCATTTGTTTATTTTACATTACAAGGAATTAATTGTAGGAATGTAGCACCATCATTTGGTCTTGCAGAGGCTTTGGTGATTGAGCAGAAATCCTGCTTTGGATATCTCAGCAGTGAGGTCCCTGAGAGATGAAACAAATCATCATGTAATTCATCTTGCAAGCAAACACTGACCTGCAATATTTGGTCGGAGTTGACCTTTAAAGTACTGTAAATCGATTGTATTTGACGGGAGAATCACATGGAAGAAAGTTCATGAAAGAGTCTTTTTTTTTTTTTTAAACTGTCACTAATGAAGGAATTTCATTCTGGCCTTATGAGCCCTCCTCTGACCAGGGAATTGTCTTCAGGGCAGGCTGCTAGTGAGTGTCAGTAGATTCTCTTTGATGGGTATAAAACAGAAGCTGATTATACTGTCTGTGGCATGCAAGAAAGTATTGTATTAACTCAGCTGGTCTGTCTCCAGTTACATCCTTTGGAAGAGAACTCTATCGAAGGATGTATTTACTGTGGAATTAAATTTAAGTAATAGAAATTGGTAGGAGATAGAGTTTTCTGTATTCTGTTTAGCCAGCCACAGGCAGATTAAAATTTGTCCGGTTCAGCAGGAACCGGATTAATTTCAACCCATCTATGGGCAGATTGGTTGTACCAAAGTCACTCTATCAATCAACTTCAGTGCAACCAACCTTTCAGGTTTTTTTATGTGATTGCTGCCAGCAGCTATAGCCGGCAGCAGTGATCATTGCATTCTGATGGTGAGGAAACCTACCGCTGTCATTACAATAATGCAGCGGGAGGGATTCCCCCATGAACACTAATGCCCTATACACACGATAATATTTTCTGATGGAAAATGTGTGATAGGACCTTGTTGTCGGAAATTCCGACCATGTGTAGGTTCCATCACACATTTTCCATAGGAATTTCCGACACACAAAGTTTGAGAGCTTGCTATAAAATTGTCCAACAACAAAATCCGTTGTCGGAAATTCCGATTGTGTGTACACAATTCCGACGCACAAAGTGCCACGCATGCTTGGAATCAAGCAGAAGAGCAGCACTGGCTATTGAATTTCATTTTTCTCGGCTCGTCATACGTGTTGTACATCACCGCGTTCTTGACGTTCGGAATTTCCGACCAACTTTGTGTGACTGTGTGTATGCAAGACAAGTTTGAGCCGACATCCGTCAGACAAAATCCCATGGATTTTGTTGTCGGAAAATCCTATCGCGTGTACAGGGCATTACTGTGTTGATGAGGGAATCGAGCGATTTTCTTTCTTTCAACCTTTGGTTAAAGGGAAGAGAACTGCATAATCTATAGCCAGCCTTAGGCAGCCTCTTCTGTGACAAAAACAATTTCACGTCCTACTAAACATGATTTTTAAATTGGTCGATGACTGTGACGCATGTGCAGTGCAGGATGCTGCAAATAAGAGCAAGGTGCTGAGACTACATAACTAATTGAGCTCCTGCACAGTGCAGTTTGGGCATGTGCAAAGTTGGCCATATACTGTGCAGACTTCAGCTGGTTCCTTATGAACTAGTTGAAATTCGCTTAGTGGGTGGCCCTAAAAAAAATCAAAGGAGCTGGGTGGACCACCAGCACAGTCAATGTACAATAGCCCTGAGGGGAAATCATCCATCCGCGTTGTTATAGCATGGATGGAGAAATCTGCTAATTATTTTAGTTCAGCCCATAGACTAAACAAATAATATCGACTAGATAATGGCCAGCTTAAGATGCTGGGACAAAGATCTAAGTGCTATGTAAGGTCTCTTTTTTAGATGGGCAGGAGGGGCAGTAAAAATGGGCGTCTGAGCTGTGGTTTTACCCCATTCCTTCCATCCTGCAAGCTGTAAAATAATATACAGAAATCTGTGCTCACATGTCATGGTTGCTGCATTTTTAAATCGGGGTTCAGAAATTGACAATAAATTCAATAGGGAGAGAGAGCCCCGGTCAACGCACACCTTGCCCAGCCCAAGCAGATAGCAGGTGAAAGCAGCTTCAGCTCGATTCATCCAGGCCTCGTCCCCAACATGTTTCGCCCCATCCCCGGGACTTAATCATGGAGTACTGGGCAAAACATGTTGGGGATGTGGCCTGGATGAATTGAGCTGAGGCTGCTTTTACCTTCTAACTACTTGGGCCAGCCAAGGTGTTCAGCGTCCAGGCTATCTCTTCCTATTTCTACAGTGTGCTTTGGGTCTGCACAGACCTCTCCTCAGCCTGCACCCTTACTGATCAGCGGCATCCAACTCATCGGACTTTATAGCCTGAGCGGGGATCCCTAAGCATTTATCGTGGGTCACAGTAAATTCAATGGGGCCACACTGCAACCGCTTGCACGCATTCGATCGCGCCGTGATGGTACAGCTTTACAGAGTTAAATTGAGCAGTGGGAGGGTGATAAAAGACCTCCCCACCACCCCATTAGAGGTCACCACAAGTCTGAAAGCCCTAATTCATATGCGCATGCACTGGAATTGTGTTATCAGTGACAGACCAATGGTTGAAAACAGATGACCCCGGACTTGGCAGCAGTGCCGGCCTTTCATCCGGTCTGGATGAAATTGTAGGTTCTTTACAACAAAATGAGTTAACCCTCTGAAAAGTGGGATCATAGACTTCGTATCGCTGAAGGAGGACACACTAGAAGAAGCATACATGCACAACATGGCAAAAACTCTGGAGATACAGTTTGGCTTCATCTATAATAACCTAAAAATATACATACTAAAGTAAAAACTACTAAAACAATACACAATCAGTCTAATTAAAAAATGGATTTTGAGTTATTTAGATCTGCATAGTGCAGTCATTTATAGAACCCAGACTTCTTCTATCATCGGGAAGTGAGAACAGTCAAGTGATTGTTAACTAGCATTTATGAATTGATTTCCTTTGAAAATTGATCTAATGTCACAAAACTGTGGTCTAAACAATCTATTCACAGATTGATTTTTTCTATGCTTAGAACACAATTATATAAATCAAGAAAGGCATTCTTAAGCTGGCCATTCAACAATCTTTTTTTTTGTTCACCCAGTGGGTTGAACAAAATAAAATGACCGGGCTCCCCCATCCACGCACTGGATGGATAAACACTGTGCTCTGACAGTGGGGAGCCACACTGATCAGTGTTGCCAGCTATAGTCGGAGGCACTGATTGTTTGGGAAAAACCAACTTCTAGTACAACCAGCCTGCCCATACATGGATAGAACTTCGATCCATGAATGGCTGTCTTCACGCTGGCCTCACACTAGTAGAATTTTGTTCAAAACCATTTTCTAATGGTTAGTGGGGTCAAACTGATAATCGTTTTCAACTGGGGCGCTAATTTTCTAATGGTAATTTGGATCAAATTGACAATCATTTTCAACTGTGGTGGTGAGAAAATTTGAAGGAACATGATCGAACATTTTTCTCGAAAAACAAAATTCTGACTGTGAATGTGGCTTTCGTTCAGGGAAAAATGGTACATATTGTAATGCACATGTTCAAGGCACAAAATAAACAAAAGAAACTCATTTAAAACATCTGACATTCCATTCAAGTGGCAGCTCTGGATGAAATTGTAGGTTCTTTACAACAAAATGAGTTAACTCTCTGATGGCCACAAAGAATGCTTTGGCGGAATGATTTTTCTGAATTTCTGTACTAACATTCAAGCAAATTCTGGGGACCATAAAGGTTTCAGCAGTGATGATGCCAAAGTGATTCCATTGCACCCAGTCAGATCTCAATGGTCTCCTTTTCAGAGCAGTGCCAAGAACAGACAAGTGCTGGTTGGCTACACTGGACTTCTGCCTGATATTACCTATTTTCTTTTATCCTAAAACAATAGGGAACCATGTTACCATTTGCAACATGGTTGGTTTATGCTCATTATCTTACATAGTTATATAGTTACATAGTTACATAGTAGGTGAGGTTGAAAGAAGACACAAGTCCATCAAGTCCAACCTATGTTTGTGATTATGTGTCAGTATTACATTATATATCCCTGTATGTTGCGGTCATTCAGGTGCTTATCTAATAGTTTCTTGAAGCTATCAATGCTCCCCGCTGAGACCACCGCCTGTGGAAGGGAATTCCACATCCTTGCCGCTCTTACAGTAAAGAACCCTCTACGTAGTTTAAGGTTAAACCTCTTTTCTTCTAATTGTAATGAGTGGCCGCGAGTCTTGTTAAACTCTCTTCTGCGAAAAAGTTTTATTTCTATTGTAGGGTCACCAGTACGGTATTTTTATATCGAAATCATATCCCCTCTCCAGAGAGAATAAGTTCAGTTCTCGCAACCTTTCCTCATAACTAAGATCCTCCAGACCCTTTATTAGCTTTGTTGCCCTTCTTTGTACTCGCTCCATTTCCAGTACATCCCTCCTGAGGACTGGTGCCCAGAACTGGACAGCACACTCCAGGTGCGGCCGGACCAGAGTCTTGTAGAGCGGGAGAACTATCGTTTTATCTCTGGAGTTGATCCCCTTTTTAATGCATGCCAATATTCTGTTTGCTTTGTTAGCAGCAGCTTGGCATTGCATGCCATTGCTGAGCCTATCATCTACAAGGACCCCCAGGTCCTTTTCCATCCTAGATTCCCCCAGAGGTTCTCCCCCCAGTGTATAGATCTGAGATTGCAGTGATTTGTTCTAGGTATCTGAAGATTTATTGTGCAGGTTACTGGATTTATATGAGTTCAGTGATACTGTGGAGTATCGGAGAGGGGATTTAAGAACCAAGTTGTGGGCTTGTAATAACCCTTATCATATATCACGACGTCTGCTTTGCACTCATCTTTTGGCAAAGACAATGGGGTTGATTTACTAAAGGCAAACATACCTTGAAAAGTTGCTCCAAAGCTTAGTAAATGAGCAGGAGCTCTACTGACTTCTATCATCCAATCAAGTGCAAGCAAAAATGCTGCTTTCTTTTTTTTTCCATGCACGTGTTTGGGTACTCTTTGCAAAGTGGAAGCCTTACTTCATTTACTAAGCTCTGGAGCAACTGCAACTGCAAGGTGCGCAGTCTATTGGCCTTTAGTAAATCAACCCCAAAAGAATCTTACCTGTGGTGTGAAAATGACAAAAAGGTGTTGAAGTTCGTAATAATAATTGTTTTTAATTGTCTTAAAATTGTCTTAATTGTCTTAATTCAATAAAGTTAATTAATTCTTAAAGTGTAATTTATAACAATAAATTAATAGTATTTATATTGTAAATGGTTTGCGCAATATAAATCCGGTAGAATAATTATAACAATAATAAT
Organism: Aquarana catesbeiana; assembly: GCF_042186555.1. Lineage (NCBI taxonomy): Eukaryota > Metazoa > Chordata > Amphibia > Anura > Ranidae > Aquarana > Aquarana catesbeiana. The sequence goes on along the minus strand of NC_133329.1, from coordinate 90,248,260 downwards.
AAATATATATTCGAGGATTAGTAATAGTAAAGAATCATTTTGATCTGTTAAATATACAATTGAAAACGTTTTGTTATATCTGTACAAAAAAGTGCAAATTAAAAAAAAGTCGCTTTTCATCCAGCCAGAAATCTTGTCTGCCTCTGGACTGTTACCAGTTAGCATTGTTCCCTGCTATCTCCAAGGACTACAAAACATATCTCCTGTTATGGAGAAGAGAGGGAGGTGTTCTGTAGTCCCGACACAGTGTTATATAGTCCTAGCACACGCCCTATCCTTGGGTGACAATGCTGCTCGGTACGGTTGTCACCCTAGGACAAGAAGTGTGTTAATGGCATGATTACTGGTTAAAATAAAGGAAAAAAAGTGTGGAAAAAAAAAAAGAAAAAAAGGAACGCAGCCACCATATCTAAAGGCCAGTAAGCTACAATACAATAAAAAAATACAAATAATTTTTTGTTCTTGTTTTATACTTTGATTATTGTCCTAATCAGTCATTTATGGGTTTATAGAATGTATGATGCAATTGAACCCTGCTTTTCAGGTAACGATTGGAAAATACCTAAGGTTTTAGAAAACATTAGAAAACATCCAATCTATCTTCTGAATGTAACTTTCACCGAATCCAAGAAACTGAGCTACGACTGAAAATTCTATTAAATGTATCTGTCTATCTATCTATCTATCTATCTATCTATCTATCTATCTATCTATCTATCTATCTATCTATCTATCTATCTATCTATCTATCTATCTATCTATCTATCTATCTATCTATCTATCTATCCAAATCCTACCATTAATATTAAATAGTTTACAATCCATTTAGTGTTGCCCTTTTTAAAAAAAAAGTTTGCACCCCTGCCTTCTTTGTCATCTACTGAGAAAATCCAAGCAGGTAAGGATGACTTACATGACCCAGAAGCCTCCAATGAATAGTGAAGAAGTGGTGTCCAATGGTGAAGGACCTTGCGCCTAGGATAATAGGATTGGTATCAATCAGTAGAGAGAAGTACAGGGCTCCCGTGCCTCTTCTTTAGTGTTCAGGCAATCCCAGCCTCTTCATTCATATCTTGGAGACTTTCCTGGAAATAGTCTTCCCACAGCAGGGATTGCCCCTCCTCAGCTAGAAGTCAGGGGTCTGGGAGGGGTTGTAGGAAGGAGTGTTCATTGGAGTGAAGTTTTGTCAGGGTCTGATTGTTAAAGCCCCTGGAATGGAATCAATAGCGTTAACCCTATCAGTGTCTCTGTGTCTGCGGCAGGTAATGGAGATGGAAGATTGGGAGATACAATAACTTTCTAGGAGACCGGCCGTTTCAAGATGAAATTTTGTTTTACACAGATTTTTTTCCCTAGAATGTTTTCAGCCATTTTTTATTACCTGAATGATATTTTTTCAAATCTGTTTTTTTCCACTGCATGTTAATTAAACAATTATGTGCCATTTTTTTAAAGTGTTACTAAACCCAGGACCCTGCATTCACTATACCAGGTCTCCCACAGTACACAGAATATGGAAATGCAATTATATTAGTAAATATAAACTGCTAAATACTTTTTCTCAGCGGCAATATATCAGACATCCCAACCTGCAAAAACAAATTTCAGGGAGGTGGCGCTTCACGCCCGCAAACAAACCCCCCCCCCCCACCAAAATATTTTTTAAATCAATTTTTCTATATTTTTTGCAGTGCTTCTGGGGTAGGGGGTGGGGGGAATCTGACAGTGGACGGTGTCAGTAGTTTTGGCAGTGGACATTGTTGATAGCGCAGGGGAGAGTGGAGTCACTAGTTTTATATTTTTTTACACTTTTTCATTTTTTAGAATTTTTTTACAATATTTTTCAAATATTTTTGGGGGGGCTTTGGTGAGATGTCAGGGGTCTAAACAGAACCCTGACATCTCCCCTTTGAGACAGACAAAGGGACTGAGGACACAGATTTCCAGTCCCTTTCTCAGCACTAAAGATGAATGAACAGGAGACAGCGGCTCCTGTTCATTTATAAACTGGGAAGAGTAAACACAGTTTACTCTGCTCAGTAATCACAGGACACAGGAGTGATTTCGCTCACTGTGTCCAATTACTAGTCCCCCCCACAGCTGGTGGGAGAGGAGAGGAGGGGAGCCGGCTGCAGGGGACGAGGGGGGCCGGAGGAGAACACGGGGGGGTGGAGAAGCATGGAAGGGGCCGGAGGAGAACACGGGGGGGGGGTGGAGAAGCATGGAGGGGGCCGGAGGAGAACACGGGGGGGTGGAGAAACATGGAAGGGGCCGGAGGAAAACACGGGGAGGGGCGGAGAAGCATGGAGGGGGCCGGAGGATAACACGGGGCGGAGAAGCATGGAGGGAGCCGGAGGATAACACGGGGGATGGAGAAGCATGGAAGGGGCCGGAGGAGAACACGGGGGGCGGAGAAGGACATGGAGGGTGCTGGAGGAGAATGGGGTGAAGAAGGATGCGGAGGGGGCCGGGGGAGGAGCACACAGAGCAGCCGGGAATGATCGGTGCGGCTGGAGGGACAGCTGTGAACACCAATCTCCCTGTATAGCTGTTTAGCTGACAGCCGAGGGAGAGAAGGAGAAGCGGCCGTCAGCTAAAAATTGATACAAAGGTGTTCGCAGCTGTTCCCTGCCGCACTGATCATTCCCGGGAGTTTGTGAGGCGCTTGCGGGTTGTGTAGGAGCCGGCTCAGAAATGCGGGAGTCTCCCACACCTCGTGGGAGACTTGAGATGTCTGGTATATAGCAGTCTTGAGACTTCTATCAGTTTCCCACCAAGCACTGGTTAGTTAAAGCTTGTAGGAGGAGTTTTCATTGTCCTATGACTGTCCTATGAGGCTGCATAGCCCCTGATTTTCTGTCTGGACAGTGCTGATTGGCCCTGTGCTGATCACATGCACCCTCTCAAAAAAAAAAAAACTCTCTAGCAATACACACCAAACTGAGCATGTGCAGAGTGTCTCCAAGGCTCTGTACTATCAGGAGATAGATTGGGGACAGTAAAAGAAGGAGAGGATCAGAGAAGACAGGCTCAAACAGCCTTTTTACACAATGCAGAGGATTAATCTTTTAGGTTCCACAATGAGTATAACAAGCATGCTTTAGTGCATATACAGATTGATTTCACTGTTGTGGGTTTAGTAACACTTTAACCACTTAAGGACCAGAAGGATTTACCCACTTCCTTGCCAGGCCATTTTTTGCAACACGGCACTGCATCGCTTTAACGGACAATTGTGCAGCCATGCTACGTTGTACCCTAACAAAATTGATGTACGTTTTTACTCACAAATAGAGCTTTCTTTTGGTGGTATTTGATCGCTTTTGCGGTTTTCATTTTTTGCGCTATAAACAAAAAAAAAGTGACAATTTTGAAAAAAATATATATTTTTTACTTTTTGCTTTAATACATATCCCCAAAAATGTTTTAAAAAGAACAAATTTCTTTATCAGTTTAGGACAATATGTATTCTTCTACATATATTTGGTAAAAATCGCAATAAGTGTATATTGATTGGTTTGCGCAAAAGTTTTAGCGTCTACAAACTATGGGAAAGATTTATTGCATTTTTATGGCATTTTTATTATAATTTTTGTTTTTACTAGTAATATCGGTGATCTGCGATTTTTAGCAGTACTTCGACATTGCGGCGGACAGATCAGACACTTTTGACACCTTTTTGGGACCAGTGACATTTATACAGCGATCAGAGCTATAACAATGCACTGATTACTGTGTAAATGACACTGGAAGGGAAGGGGTTAACACTAGGAGGCGATCAAGGGGTAAATGTGTGTTCCCTCGTGAGTGTTTCTTACTGTATGGGGGCTGAGACTGATTGGGTGAGGAGACATATCGCTGTTCGTAATTACTACAAACAGCAGATGTGCCTCTTCTCCCCTGTCAGAACAGGCATTTGTGTGTGTTTGTGTGAGGTGTTCTGGCTCTCGTGCCCACGATCGCGGGTGGCCGGTGGTGATCGCGCCCACTGGCTACACGCATCGGGTCACCTGCCGTGCAGCGCGCGCCTGCTATGGCTCTTAAAGGGGAAGACTTACAAGTACGTCCTTTTGCGGTAAGGAACCACTTTGCCGACGTAAATCTGTGTGCGCCGGTCGGCAAGTGGTTAAGGGCTGATTCACACCGGATGCAGTCCAGTGCGTTTTTATTCAGCATTAAAAACGCATGGACAGTGTTTAACATGGACTCCAATGGCCCCAGTTCACACCAGTTCAGTGCGTTCCAGCGCAGTCAACAAAAGTAGAACATGTTGCATTTTTTCTGTATGGTAACGCATCTGGAACGTGACAAAACACATCAGAATGCACATGTCCTCAACAGAGATAAAGAAAAAAAAAAGAGGGTAAAATTTCACTGGAACGCATCAAAAATGTATCAAAAACGTGCATGCAGAAACGCATTTGCAATGCAGAAATGATGGTGTGAACGGGCCCCGAGGCTTTGTTCACATGTTTACATATGTGTTGAATAACATGTTATCGTGCGAAGGCAACTCATTCTTTCTGAATGGGCTGATAGCTCACCTTAACCCATAGAAAAAAAAGGGGGGGGGGATATTTTTTTGCTGGTGCATTGTCTGCTACTGGAAGGATCCTATTCACATCAGCCCTGCACTGTATGCTTGGTATAAGGCACACGCTGGTGTGCATTGACTTGGGGTGGTGCAATGCGCTATTCATTTTTTCAACTTTATTTAAAAAAACAAAAAAGAAATGAATTGAATGTATTGGCTGTTCTGCAGTATGTTGACATGCAGTAACGTGTGTAAGGCTGCATTCACACTTATTGAAAATGCGCACAACATGGTGCCGCGTTTGTGCATGTTCTCCTGCTAGGTGCATAGGACTGCCCATTCATTTCTTTGGGCTGCCCTATGCGTGGCAAACATATCAAAGTGTCTCATGAAACTTGTTGGCCTCATGCACACAGGGCATTAAAAAAAAAAATTAGCTGCAAAACCACTAATAGCGATTTAGGTTGCTATTTAAAAATAAATGTTCCGTTACAGGTAACCTGCAGTAAAACGCACATTTTACAGTGTATTAATGCAATGCATAAGCGTGAGTAGACACTTAAAGAGGAAGTAAACCTTGATTGGTTTTACTTCCTCTTTTTCTCGCTGCTGCAGCCTGCAAATGAAAAGCATAATGGGCTAGTATGCATCGCATACAAGCCCATTATGTGCCACTTACCTGCAAAAGAATCCAGCAATGTCCCCTGTGTAGGCAGCGTCCATCTTCAGGCCCTCTTCCTTCTGGGCCACGGACTCTGGCTCTGTGATTCGCCGGAGCCACGTGACGTCACTCTCGCGCATGCGCACCGGAGCCGCGATTAACGGCATAGGCTAGGGAAGAAACGGCACTTCGTTTTGTTTCTTCCCCGCGCATGCGCCATTGGAATTTCCGGCGGACTACAAGTGAAATATCTCCTAAATGGCGCACGTTTAGGAGATATTTCCACTAGTTATAGGTAAGCCTTATTCTAGAAGTCCAAAAAGTGGGTTTACAACCACTTTAATAATCTATTTATAAAAGGATTTGCTGCACAATTCAATTTTTTTAATATTATTTGCATTCATTTTTAACTTCCTTCCACCCGCGCTATAGCTGAATGATGGCTACAGCGCAGGCCCTAATTGCCGGGAGGAGGTCATATGAGCTGCCTGTGATCTGCATCCTGTGCATGAGCTACAGCGCGCTCTGTGATCACTGAGTCTATGAGACTCGGCTGATCACAGATCGATCCCGGCCCCTTACCACGTGATCAGCTGTCAGCCAATGACAGCTGATCACGTGATGTAAACAGAAGTTCGGTAAACGTTTTTTCCAACGGCTTCTGTCAGAGGGACATCGGTCCAAGTGACAGATGTCAGACAAACATGAAGATGACATAAATGTCCTCCTTGTGGATATAGAAAGAGGTTCTAACCCTTTTCGCTATCTTCAGAACTAAAAAACAACTTTGGCTGTAATGAGCCGCTCTCACCTGCCAATCATTGTTCTGCGCACAGCTTTATTAGAAAAAGCCAATATTCCTTAGTAAATAGATTATGTGCCCCTTAGGAGTTAACAAACACTGAACCACAAAATAAATATACAGGAGCACCATGCGCTGTTAGACATTATACTGTTTTTGCAGATGTTGTAGTCTGATGATCTAGCCAATCACCTGGTGTCGGTGAAATCGCAAACATATGCTGCCCTCAACGTGTCCCCGTGACCTGAGGGTCACCCGTTTTGCGTGTGATTGGGAGATGTCCCTGAGCTCCTAATGTTTCCTTTATTAAGTCTGATGCTTTTCCAAGATGTTCCCTTCTCGTGTGTTCGGGAATTCCATATTACACCAGTGAGACCTGGCCAGATTTCTATTACGCTCAGCAAAACTGGAAGAAACAATGGAAGAGCGAAACCAAGCCTTAAAGAACACCGGTCATGGTCAACCATAGTCAAGCATTACCATTTATAATACAAAATACAGTAATCTCTGGTACAGCTTGTACGATGGCTCCACGATCATTTTAGAAATATACTAACCAAAGCTCCCCCCCATAAATTATACTGTGCAGGTCACCAGATTCTTACATTACAACATAACTTTATTTAACAAAAAGTCTTAACATAACCAGCATGTGGGCAAGTGCAGTCTGTACTCCCCACTGTATATGGCGCTCGACCAAAGCGGCACTGCAAAAGGGGGAAAAAAGTCATGAGGGGTTCCTCTATGATTTCCTGTGGTTACCAGGGGAACAGCTATCCAATCGGACGCTGGTGCCCTCGTGACCTCAGCGACCATCTTGGATCAGGGCAGTCTTTATTTAAGAGACTGGCTCTCAGGTTTTGGCACACAGTTGAGAGTTGCGAGTGGCCAGAGAAGGGAGAGGTTCCCTGTTTGTCAGGGAAAGTGTGTAGAGGTAGGGAAAGGTTCCGGAGGAGTAGGGACAGTGCAGGGACCACGTCTAATTCCACTTCAGGAAATCTCCTCTTTGGGTGTGGACTGACCAGGCCGCATTCTCACTCCTCAGTGCAGAAGCTGTCAGCATTATTTCAAGATACTGCTCCTCTGCTACAGTTTCTTAAGTGGTTGCAGTCAGCTGTGTCCCCTACCAGATGGTTGTTAACCCCAAATTACAGAGATCAAACACACATGAGAAATAATGGACCCCTCCAGGTGTCTCTAAATGGGATCAGTATGGTTCACTGGGTTTCAACATATTCCCCAATAGCAATGCCACAGCTTTGGATCCAGCTCAGACAGCCGCCATAGAGGAAAAAGAAAATAGGCCGCACGTACCGTAAATACTACTAGCATGGAGCCTCACAGCAGGACCTGGCGGGGGCGTGATAGCATCACGTGTTCGTGACCCCACCCAACAGATTTTGCATCACAGGACGTCATCAGGGGAACAGGAGCATGATTCTGCTAATGCTTTTTATTGTCCTGGATCATGCGATTCCCTTGTGGTGTCTTTAACAACTATAGTGTACTAGTAATAGTCACTCTATGAGCGGCCTATGTTCCTTTTCCTGTATGGCAGCTGTCTAAGTTGGATCCAAAGTTGTGGCATTGGGATTGTGGAATATCTTATGCTGAAACCCAGTGGACCATACTGAACTCATTCAGAGACACCCGGAGGGGTCCATTATTACTCATGTGTGTTTGATCTCTGTAAGTGGGGATCACACCCATCTGGTAGGAGACATGGCCAAATGCAAGCACTTTTATTCGGGTGATATATAGGTGCAGCTCTTTGATAACTCATTACACTTCAACGCAGAAATACACCTTTGTTTAGTCGGCTGTGCCTACCCTGCTCCCATTCATCTCGGCCTCTGTGTGATCTCTGCTCGCCGATGCACCACGCTGCACCTTGCATTCTAACGGTATCGTGCAGGACATGGGCGTCCATACACCGCACTTTTTTCAGGGGGGGGGGCATAATTTTAGGTCACCCATGCTCCGCCCATTTTCAACAATGTCATAAACGGGAGGGGCTTAGTCATTATCACATAAAGCGCAGGCATGTGCCCATCAATTGCAGCCTCATTGTGCCCATCAAATTTGGCCTGTACAGTACTGGGGGTGTACAGTGTATGTATATATAGAGGGTGGATGGTATTAGTATATACAGGAAGGAGGGTGGGTGTATATAGCTGTATACAAGACAGATGATGTATATCTGCAGTCAGTGATGATGGAGGAAGGTCTCTATATACAGGAAGGAAGGTGGGTATATACAGCTATCTGTATATAGAGACCTTCTCCATCATCACTGACTGCAGATATATATAATCTGTCCTGTATACAGCTATATATACAGGACAGATGATGTATAGCTGCAGTCAGTGATGATGGAAGAATACAAGAAGGAAGATGGATGTTGGGTAGATAAGGGTCCGAGTGATGTCCGTCAGCTGGATATATAAAGTGGTCTGGGGGTGATGCAGGCTGGCGGGATTAGGGGGCTGAGATGTAGTCAGATAGTGATGTTTATAATTAAAAAAAATATATATATATTGTGCTCATCTACTAATATATACAACAATACATAATACAAAATTGGTATGTAAAGAAAACATCCTCCTGTTATAAGATGTAAATATCTATATAATCCAACCCCCCGCACTCTATGTATGTCCAGATAATGTGAAATTTATTTATGACAATTTATATATCCCTGTGTTATCCAAGCTCTGAGTCTGCACCATCAGAAATGTAAACTCACCACATAAACACAGAGTTACATGAATGGTCATAAATGACCTTCACTTTATCTGTACAGAGTGATTGGGGGATGTTATATAGATAGGGCTGTGTGCCAGTTTGGGAGATATTTGTCACACTCCCTGTCTCTTCATTCTCCTCCTCTTCTTATCACTAATCACAATACCTACAAGACAAATCCTACAGAAATGTTGGCAGCTTTGCTTCCAAGGAGACTTTACTCAGTAAAAAACTGATCTCACCTACTCCCTGTAGTGTGAGCAGACATCCCGGTGTCTTGCCGAAAAAGTTCCCCCCGGCGGATAAGGACCCCCCTGAACTGCGAATGTGCAGTGCTTGCGCAGTACGAAGCTTGCCGAAAAAGTTCCCCCGGCGGAGAGCCGCCGCAAATAGCCGAACATAAACAGCTGAGAGTCAGCTGTACACTGCGCCTGCGCAATGAACACCACACGCCTGCGCAATGAACACCACATTCTAACAGACGTTCCCGATGCTATCAGACAATGCCGCACGCTCCCGATGCTCATGCAAACAGCTCTGCCCTTTAATTTAATATTCAACCTCTTCTGTAGCCCCTTACCACGATATGACAGTAATACACCCGCCCCTTGCAGAGTAGCACGAGCATTGGGAGCTTGCGGCAGCGTCGGGCACAATGTCCTGCTCATTGCGCAGGCGCCGTCTACAGCTGACTCACAGCTGAGAATTTCGGAGGTTCCCTTGTCGTTCGTACTGCGCAAGCGCTGCGCCTGTGCAGTACAGGGCGGGTCATTATCCGCCGAGGGGAACTTTCTCGGCAGAACACCGGCCAGCAGTAGCTACAGTGAGCTCTGCCCCCTCAGCACACCGCACTGGTGATCGGAGGAGGGGGGAGGGAAGGGGGTTGGGTCAGAGGTCTCACAGTGCAGGAGACGGAGGGAGAGAAGAGCTTTGGAGGTTCTAAATACATACACCGCCGGCACAGTGTATGTATTTAGAAGCTGCTGTCCCCAAAGTGGCAAGTGTACCCCCCCCATCCACTTACTCTGGGCCCTCAGTCCGCCCCTAGTCAGAATGAAGGAGACTGGCTCCATCGTCTAGGTGTGCTGCTGTTATAAGCAGCTGACACCTGTCACAGAAGAGCTTCATTGCTGCGCCGGTCCTCAGAGGATATGCAGGAAAGTACCCAAAGCAGCAGTTACCGCTCGGGCCCCTATGGACACCGGGGGCCCTTACAATTGTATGGGCTGTACCCCCCTGATGGCGGCCCTGCCAGGGGGGGTCACACGCCCCTCCTTGTCCCTACCTGCGGATGCCCATGCTGCAGGACCTTACCTGCATCTTGTATTATGGAGAAGAGACCACATGTTTGTCTCTAGGATTTCTCCAAAGCCTCCTCCTTCCTTTAGAAACTCCCTACCCCATTCCATCTGACTATCTCTAACTCTGTCCACCTTCAAGCCATCCTTGAAAACTTATGGCTTTAGGGAAGCCTTTCACACCCCTACCTAACCACTGGAAGTACTCATCCCCTACTACATCCCCTACAGTCATTACCTTTTGAAACTCTTGCCTCTCCCTTTAGATAGAGAAGCCTGTAGCAAAAGATGCAGGGATAGGCGCAGGGCTGGCATGACAGGGTAGCAGGGCAAGTAGGCCACTTAAGTGTTATCCTGGGGGTTTCAGTTGGTCAGTGTAGTGGTGGTGACCAGATTAGTTCTGCAGTATAGTCAGGGAGGGGCCAGTGTCTGGTGGTCAGTCGGAAGGTCACCGGACGAAGAAACAGCTCCCGCCCTTCTGCCCTGTTTTTTGTTTTAGGTATGGACGTCTGTCAGTGATTGTTTTGAGTGGTAGCGGTTGGGATCTTTGGAGGCCTTGTAAATTAAGACCAATATGGCATAGTGGGTAACCATCTATTTTATGGGATCCTCGGTAAGATGTCAGTTAACCGAGGTTTAACCGAGCATTTGGATATGGGTATCAGCGTTAGAAGGTGGAGAGTTGGTATCGTCCTCGAGTCAACGTGCTGCGACTGGGGACCTTGTGTGGTCACGGTGATACTAAGTAAATTTGGGGTCTTTTCAGTGCCTTCTACGATCTACAACATGGTTACGATTTATCTGGGAAAGTATTGTTTGTAAATCAAATGTTATGGTTAATTGTTAATAAAATGGCTGGTGCGGCCAATTTTACTCCAAAAAGGGTGTCGTCTGGTTATTTAAGATGGTATATATAATAGTAGGATAGGTATTAAGGCCAGCTTGCATCTGTCTTACCATAGTCATGTAAATTCTCTCAAGCAGGTCCTAAGAACCCTCCTGTATTGTATTTGATTGAAACAAACTCAATATTTTAAAGTGTTGGGGCTATATAAATCCAGTATAATAACATTCATAACATTTCCTCAAAGCTTATGTAGTTTATGTATGCTTATGTATGCAAAATAACTCCTCAGAAATAGTAAAAAATAGTCAAAAATAGCAAATATACCAAAAGGGGTTTTACACCGATTGCCCATAACATTATGACCACTGACAGATAAAGGGAACAACATTGATTATCTCATTACAATGCCACCTGAAAGTGGGTGGGATATATTAGACAGCAAGTGAACATGTTGTCCCTGAAGTTGATGTCTTAAAAGAAGAAAAAAACAGGCATGGGTAAGCATTTGAGAGACGTTGGCAAGGGCCAAATTGTAATGGTTAGACGACTGGGTCAGAGCAACTCCAAAACTGCAGCTCTTGTGGGATGTTCCTGGTCCGCAGTGGTCAGAACCTACCAAAGGTGGTCCAAGGAAGGAAAACCAGTGAACTAGTGACAGGGTCATAGGTGGCCAAGGCTCATTGATGCATGTAGTCATGTAGGCTGTAGTCAAATCCAATAGAAGAGCTACTGTTGCTCAAATTGCTGAAAAGTTAATGCTGGTTTCCAATAGAACAGTGTCAGAACACACAGTGCATCGTAGTTTGCTGTGTATGGGGCTGCGTAGCGGCAGAGCGGTCAGGGTGCCCATGCTGACCTTGTCCACAGCCAAAAGCACCTACAATGGGCATGTGAGCATCAGAATAGGACCACGGAGCAATGGAAGAACGTGGCCTGGTTTAATGAATCACATTTTCTTTTACATCATATCACATCAGATGGCACCATGATGCAATATGGGAAGAAAACGAGCAAGCGGAGGCAGTGTGTCTTGCAGGACTTAAAGGATCTGCTACTGACAGTTTGGTGTTAGCTACCACAGCAAACCTTCAGAGGTTTAGGGCTGGTGGGAGTGGCTGGCTCTGGCTCTCAGTGGAGAAAGCTGTCAATCAGGCAGCAGGTGGATCCCAACAATATTGTCAGAATTCTTCTTGAGCCTGGAGCAATAGCCTGATATCAGCTGATTCTAGGTCACAGGGGACCAAAAGCAATTGTAAAAAAAAAGCTTTGGCCTTACTTCTCTTTTTAGAAGAGCTTTAAACCCTGATGAAAGGTGAAGTTTTGGGCCCCTGAAACACATTGGTTGTTTTATTGTAAACCTTTAAAACTATATGGACTCATTTACCAATCTGGGGCTTCTTCTTCTTCTTTTTTTTTTATTCTTTTTTTTTCAGTCAAGGAAATGAACATGGGGCAGTAAACAACACACCACAAGAACAAACATTGCCAAAAAATTATAACAGCACATCACATCTAACTAGCTAGTACATAATCGGCTGCTAGGTCAACTATCAGATGAACCATTGGCAACCGTTGGGATCAATGCACATTGTAGGATGTTACTTAGACATGTCATGCACATCTGCACATTTCCAAAACGATTTTATATTTTCCAAATTGAAAGATAGAAAAGATTGAGATATCGGTCCCTATGACCGTACCTAGGTATTTAAAATACAGAAAAAAGACAGCAGAAAAGAAAACAGAAAAAAATAATAATAATAAAGAGGAAGGGGGGAGGGGTGTGAGACCATCCCCAAAAATACAAATTTTTCTCCGGTGTCCAATTAGGCTTTGAGGCTAACCGCGTCTGATCCCTATAGTAAAAGTTTGGAGTCCAGATCTTCCCGTACTTGTCCTCCTGTTCTTTTAAATTCATGGTAAGGTTTTCCTTAGGGTAAAGGCATGGTTTCCTGTTTTCATGTTTGGACTGAGCTTGTTGTTTTTTCTGATGAAGTTTTTTTTTTCTTACAATATAATGGCATGCCAGTGCATCAGTGGCGTTGCTATGGGGGTGCGGGGGGGCTACGCACACCGGGTGACACCCGCCAGAGGGGTGATACCGGGGCCGCCGCTAAATACTTTTTTGCCTTCAGCGGAGTGAGTAGGGCACTCAGCCATGCGGGGGAGGCTAATATCCCCGAGTGAGCCGGAGTTGGCGAGGACACAGCAGCCCCGCCCACCGGCCCGGGTGTTTATCTGCAGGCATGAAGCATGCTGTAAGTTGTTACAGTGCACAGTGTCACTACATAGAGTTCTAACCTGCCCTCTGCCACCTCAACCTGCCCTGTGCCACCATAACTTGCCCCATACCACCCCAACCTGCCCTATACCACACCAACCTGCCCCGTGCCACCCCAACCTGCCCTATACCACCCCAACCTGCCCAGTGCCACCCAAACCTGCCCTATACCACCCCAACCTGCCACTATACCCCCTATACTATCATTTGCAGGGGCCAGTTTGGGGTGCGCCCCATGACTGTGTGATGCCTGCAGGGTGCTGGGCAGCCTAGACAGGAGGGGGGTGACACCATGTTTTACCACACCAGGTGACACCAAACCTAGTGATGCCACTGTAGTGCATTACTTGTATAAAACCTAATTTTAAGGATTTACACTGTGGCGTTTATCTCTTTGCTGATACATTCCACTGGATACTACGATCTGAGACCAGAGGAGTATCCTTTTCCATGTGACAGTTGGATGATCCCTCCTGCTCTTTGTATGCTAAGGAACAACCGTGGAAGGAGCATATGAGATTTATGAGCCCCTTTTGACCTTTTGAGTGGTCAACCTTTTTTTGGTAAGAGTACATCCTAACTTATGGTGGTGGTCTATTCACGTGGTGAAGGAGCTGAGTGAATTAGAACTTCTGCACATATTCACCCTGTGAAGGCATTTCATTGATGCCGTTTTGAAGACACATGGACTGATTTGCATTTTTTATTCTCATGCGCAACACATATGTTTTTTATTGCTTTGTTTATGTGATTATATCTCACGTTAGTGGTGCTGCTATTTACACGTCTAGTTACTCATGAGCACAGTTTTATCTTGTTTTTCAAGGTTTTCCATAACCTGAATATTTCCTATTCTGGTACACCAATGATAAAAACAAGTAAATTCTGAGCTGCCCTTAAATTAGCAGCTAACACACCACATATGAAATTAATGGTAATGAAAACAAATATAGCAAAAGTGTAGTGCTAAAATGACGTGCTTAATGAAATATTCATAGGTGAGTTCCCATAACAAATAAAAATAGGAAATGAGTTAACAGTGAGTAGATTAAATATAAACATTCATTTTAGATTGCGTATAGAGATATTAGACATATGAATATGTTCCAATTTCCTTTGCAGTCTATAAACTATATATCAAATATACAATGTGACAAACTGAGATAAAAAAGTTGCAAAAAGTGTCCATAAACAGTTCCTAAGTGTAACAGGTTCTCTGTGTGGATGAAAATGAAACCCAATCTTGTAAATAGGTGAGTAAATAAAAAAGTGACGAAAACCAACACCGTGTGAAGGGGAGGCTTACCAGAGAGTTTGAACACGTAAGAGCATATGCCCCACGTGTCAAACTAGCTTGTATAAATTGGAATTGGACTCTGGATCGATGTCCTCAGGCTGGCGTCCCCCATAGATTAAATTCAGAATCGCATGGGATGTAATACAGCAAATGGACCCAGACTCAGATATCCTCAGATGTGGACCTTTTCAAAGAAGAAAGCAGAAAAGGACCATAGCGTAATTCCATTTATAAAGTAAAATTTAATAAAGTGAAATGATATCACATGATTGAAGGTAAAAACAGCGCTGATATAAAATCGATACAGGCAACAGTGAGGATCGTCCCGACGTGTTTCGTCTCTACAGGACATCATTCTGGTACACTAATGGGCAACTGTAGGAGGGCATGTACTTTTCCACAAAGCTGGAATACAAGCTTTGGCTGCTGTATGTAAATAACAAAATAGGTAGTGGTGCAGCACTATGATATATAATAAATTAGCAAAGTCCATCAAATAAAGGTCCTTTGAGAGCATAGCTCTGTGTATAATGAAAATCACTGTGTAGGGAAATGAAGCGATCTCCAAACATGCAAAACAGAAAGAAAAACAGGCACTTCTGAACATAGACTGTATCATTTATTGTGTATAACAACTGACATTGAGGTTAGAGTAGATGGGCAAATCTAAACCAGTGGACACAAACAAAAGCTGGGATGCTGAGCCTCTCGTGTGGGCTGTCCCATCTCCCAGGAAGCTGCTTCGGTGAGATGTAATGAGACCGAGGGTAGGAGTGCAGCTGTGACTAAAAATGAGGGCTGAAACGCAGCCTAAGCTAGATGGTAAGGTGATGGAGCGGAGGGTGGGCCGCGATGGCGTCACTGGCGTGTAAATGATACAGTCTATGTTCAGAGGAGCCTGTTTTCCTTTCTGTTTTGCTGTAAGTAAATGTCTGAGTAAAGAGTTCTTGGATTTTTTGTTAGCTAGAGGAGTGCCATTTAGTAGAAAAGCCGCAGCATTTTTATTGAGTGAATCACCTGTCAGCATCTTCATCATAGGACCTACATCAGTCCAAAAACTGTTTCATTTCCGTCAGTCCCAGAAGATATGCAAGAGGGTTCCCACAGATCCTCCACAGCACCAACACGTCTCTGAAACCTGAGGATAAATCCTATGTAGCTTATAACCCCCCTCCTGATATCTGCTTGCCAGAGAGGCTTTTTTTGTGCAAAAAGTATAATTTTGTCTTTCTGAAGTTGAGAGAAGGTTACCTGCAGTTCACTTTCCCATTGTTGTAAAAAGGTCAAGTCAGCCATGTCAACCAGCAAAGTCAGCAAAGCACAGAAAAGGAAGAGGAAGTGAGGGAGTTGAGACCCATCTAAGCACATGTGTTCGAGAGTAGTAGGTTGCCATAGCTTTGATGTTCCTTAGGCAATTAATGTGGGTACATACTCAATTGTGCCCTACGTAAGAAGTCTAAATCAGTGTGGAAGGACCTCTAGTTTCTCGGTTGAACATAAGTTTATTAGCTGCCTTGAAGTGTAGAGGTCTGAACATGATCTGCTGCCGCAGCGTCGCTAATTTCGAGTCTGTCAGGCCTGGCAAGAATGCGTAGGTCCCCAACATTGGGGGCAAGAGGATTCGGGGAAGGAGATAAAGTAGGCATTGTCTTAAACAGGTGTCAGGTCACCTGAGACCAGGTGACAGATGCACTCCGTAGTCGGAAGTGCACTGCTAAGATAGTGGACCCTAGGACTGACTGCTGCGGATAGTACCCAGGGAGGTTCAGGAAGCAGGTCTACTGGATCACTAACACAGATCCCAGTGGGAGCTAGAGCATAGATTCCCCAGGGCGCGGAGTCTAAGAGCCAGCAGGTGTTCACCAGAGCCTCTAGTAGTGAGGATAGACTGCGCTGCAGTCTGGCTCCAGGTCGAGGCCCCTAGGGTCTCACAGCTCACGCTCACGCTCACGGTAGACTACTGGAGAAAGAAGCAGCAGGCTGGAACAACAAGGATAGTAAAGGGATAAGGCAGAGGTCAGGGCAACTAGTAGACAGGAACAACAGAGTACACGCCAAAGGTTCAGGGTCAGAGGCAAACAGGGATAGTCGGGGACATGCCAAAAGGTCAGGGTCACGAGCAGACAGGAATAGTCGAGAACATGCCAAGGTTTGTAACAGAGACAATTGAAGAGCACACGGCATACAGGAAGCCAAACACACAATGAATACACAATGGTTGATCAGCACCACTGGCTTGCAGTGCACAGGTTAATATAGGGTTCCCAGATAGGGCCTGGGGTGGAGCCATGCTTAGAGGAGAGTTTATAAAAACAGCCAGGTGAGAGTGGCTGGCTTCTTAGTCTGAACACATGAGGAGAGGTAAGCAGACAGAAAGATTACTGCATAACCATGACAACAGATGAGTAACTACCCATAGAGTGGCCATAATTATGGGGTGCAGAGTAACTGCCTTAGGACAAGTCTGCATAGGGGACCAAAGTATACCTGCTAAAACAGAATCCACTGTCACTTGTTCAAGGTCTACCCACAGTTTAAGTTACATTACACACCACTATTCTGGTAAGGTGAGAGGCCTCATAGTATGTTACCGGATTTGGAAAGCCTATACCCTCCAAACCTTTGGAAGGGACAGTTTTGCTCTTCGAAGCCTCAGTGGTCTGTCTGCCCAGACGAATCGGGTGAACCTCGTCCGTAACTCTGCCAAAAAGTTCAGTGGAAGCTTAATTGGCAGCATCTGAAAGAGATATATTAGTCTCGGCATTACGTTCATTTTCAGAATATTCAAGCACCCAAACTAAATAAATAAAAGTTTGCCTATCCTAGCATTGGAGGTCAACTTTAAGCTTACGGAGCTAAGGCGAAACTGGGGCTTCTTTTGTTGGTTGATGCTGTGTAAAGTCATATACAGATAAAAAATATCTTACTCTGTTTTGGATGGTTCCCTGCATAGAGACTATAGCCTCATACACTCGATCGGATTTTCCTACGGGAATTGTGTGATGACAGGCTGCCTAAAATGTTTGTATGCTCCATCGGACAAATGTCTGTTGTCGGATTTTTTAATTTTTTTTTATTTGGGCAAGTTACCACAACACCATTATCCTGTAGTTTTTAAGATCAAAGATACAACTATGTTGGTGTCCCTTGTCAATTTTACATTGTATTTTTTTTTTTAATGTAACTGCCTACTCCCAAACTGTCATTTGAAGTAAAACGCATAGCCAATATTATTCTACACAATTTTTTTATTGTGCATTAAAAAAGAAAACAAATAAAATTAGACATGCTATCTGCCAATAGAACTTAACCAAAAAGTGCATTTTATGCATCCAAAAATAAAGAAAATATACCAAATCAAATCATTATTATTCAACCAAATAAATAAATAAAAGCCTCATGCATGTGTCCTGCTTCTTAATATAGGCGGTCAACAATTCCAAGAGTTGGTGAAAGCAGGGGTCCGTCATCCGGAGATAATTCCGAAAATCATCTGGATTATTCTCCTGGAGCTCCCGCAGCAAAGGCATATGACATAATTGGTCACAAATAATAAAGCAACCAATTTTTGGTCCAAGAACTCCTCCTCCTGTTCCTGGACTGGACCTGGGTCAAAGCAATAACTCCAGGACCAATAATAAATAACTGGTTATCTCCTCTGATTCCGCAACATGGCTGGTTGACGAATGACCGTTCAGAAAAGAAACTGAAAAGCACGAAATGAAAAGCACAAACTAAAAAAGGGCTAAATGAAAAGCGCGAAATGAAAAGTGCGCATCAACACTCACCAAACTTCTACTAACACGAAATTAGCAGAAGGAGCCCAAAGGGTGGCGCTAAAGAGCTGAAAAACCACGTCGTATGTCAGTACATTCGTGTTTGTTGGCCGACAATTCCTTGCCACTTGTATGCAAGACAAAATCCCGGCACACGCTTTCCGACAAAAGTCTGAGGTTTTGTCTGCGGAAAATCCGATCGTGTGTACGAGGCTTATGAATGGCCTATGTCTTCTCTATGTTGGCATGGGTGTCCCCTCACAAAAAACATACAGGTGGGTTGGCTTCCACTCAAACTGGTGTAAATGTTGTGTATAAGTTAGACATATGCGATTTGTTTCATTATGAGTTGTAATTCAGACAAAATTTTTGTTAATCAGATGTAGCCAAATCTCCAGATCACAGCAGTAATACATTTCAACTAATCCAAAATAAATTATAACGAAAACAACTAATTCATTTGCATTCATTAGTTTCATTCGAAAGACATGATGCGATAATTTGGACCTTTTGTTAATGTTTGAAGCATCCAAAATAACATAACAACCTAGCAAATGGTCCGAATTGATTCAGATCCATTTGTTTTTATTCTAGTGAGAATAGCGTGAATAATCTAATAAGATTCTTTTTGTATTGGGATTGAATTTGTGCATTTGTTTAATTTGTATGTGTGCGGCCCAACAAACAATGTCAGCTGAGAATGGACAAATGTATTCAACTTAATAACAAACAGTAATGAATGAATACGTATTAATTGTGATTCATTCATTTTATTCAGATAAGAGCGGCGCAGTAGTCTTTTTTCATTAACATTTGTCATTATTATAACAAAATGCACTACATATAAAATTGAATTGTTTTGCAATAAATACCCACTTGTCCACCACAATACGTATATATACTTTGCAGGTTGCAAGTGGTTTACCAGTGTTATGGCAGAAGCTATCAACCATAACCCTTGTATTTATTTTTTCAGCCGGCGGTTACATTTCTCATGAAAGCAGTAGTTTCCCCCACCCTCCTACCACTCGCCGGTGTTTCTCGGACTTACCGTCTTTACTGGCATGCCTGGGAAATGATCTGACGCCATAGAGATTACCAGAGACCAGATTATCATGACGTCAATTCTGGCCTAAGATAAAAGTAAACAGGTTTTTTTTTTTCCAAAGCAAACAATCATTTTTTTCAAATCTTTTTCTTTAAAAGGTAAAGGAGAGATTTGGGGTCTTATTGACCCCAGATCTCTCCATAAAGATGACCTGTCATCCCTTATTTCTATTAAAAGGGATGTTTACATTCTTTGTAATATAATGTAATTTGGAATAAAAATGATTAAAAAAAAATATTAAAAAAAGGACAATGTAAAAATAAAATAAATAAGATAAAAAAAATGTAAAGTGCCCCTCATTCCTCCGTGCTTGCACGCAAAAGTGAACGCATACATAAGTAGGGTACACATATGTAAATGGTGTTCACGCCACACATGTGAGGTATCGCCACAAACGAGCAATAATTCTAGCACTAGACCTCCTCTGTAATTCTAAACAGGTAACCTGTAAAATTTTAAAATGTCGCCTATGGAAATTTGTAGGTATTATAGTTTGTCGGCATTCCATGAGCGAGCACAATTTTAAAGCATCACATGTTAGGAATTTGGTTATCTATTGTGTTTTTTGCATTACAATTCATTACCTCTTCAGCCCCGGAAGGATTTGCCCCCTTCCTGACCAGGCCATTTTTTGTTATACGGCACTGCATCAATTTAATTGACAATTGCGCAGTCGTGCAATGTTGTACCCAAACAAAATGTATGTACTTTCTTCCCCACAAATAGAGCTTTCTTTTGGTGGTATTTGATAGCCTCTGCCGTTTTTATTTTTTTGCGCTATAAACAAAAAAAGAGTGACAATTTTGAAAAAAAAACACAATATTTTGTACTTTTTGCTATAATAAATATCCAAAAAAAAGTATTTCTTCATCAGTTTAGGCCGATATGTATTCTTCTACATATTTTTTGTAAAATAAGCGTATATTGATTGGTTTGCACAAAAGTTATAGCGTCTACAAAATAGGGGATAGATTTATGGTAATTTTATTATTTTTATTTTTTTTTATTAGTAATGGCAGTGATCTGCGATTTTTATCGGGACTGCAACATTGCGAAAGACACATCAGACACTTTTGACACTTTTTTGGGACCACTGACATTTATACAGCGATCAGAGCTAAAAAAAAGCCAGTGATTATTGTATAAATGTCACTGGCAGGGAAGGGGTTAAGACTAGGGGGTGATCAAGGGGTTAACTGTGTTCCCTATGTGTGTTTCTAACTGTGGGGGGGGGGATGTGGCTGACTAGAGGAGGAGAGAGATCGTTGTTCCTACTTAGTAGGAACACACGATCTTTCTCCTCTCTCCTGACAGAACCAGGATTTGTGTGTTTACACACACAAATCCTGGTTCTCCCTCTGTAATGAGTGATCGCAGGTGCCCGGCGGTCATCGCTCCCACCGGTCACGTGCATTGGCCCCGCAGACACGCTGCGGGCCTGCTACAGTGCCCTAAAGGGCCGATGTACAGCTATGATGGCTCGCGCAGCTGTGCCAACCTGCCGCAGTATAACTGCAGCAGCTGGTCGGGAAGGGGTTAATGTATAATTTTCTCAAAAAAATTGCGCTTGAAAAACCGCTGCGCAAATACCGTGTGAGATAAAAAATTGCAATAATCGCCATTTTATACTATAGGGTCTCTGCGTGGCTGACTAGAGGAGGAGAGTGATTGTTGTTCCTACTTAGTAGGAACACACGATCTTTCTCCTCTCTCCTGACCGAACCAGGATTTGTGTGTTTACACACACAAATCCTGGTTCTCCCTCTGTAATGAGTGATCGCGGGTGCCCGGCGGTTATCGCTCCCACTGGTCACGCGCATTGGCTCCGCAGACACGCTGCGGGCCTGCTACAGTGCCCTAAAGGGCCGACGTACAGCTATGATGGCTTGCGCAGTTGTGCCAACCTGCCACAGTATAACTGCAGTGGCTGGTCGGGAAGAGGTTAATGTGTATTTTTTCTCAAAAAAATTGTGCTTGAAAAAACGCTGCGCAAATACCGCGTGAGATAAAAAATCGCAATAATCGCCATTTTATACTATAGGGTCTCTGCTAAAAAAAAAATTTGGGGGTTCTAAGTAATTTTCTAGCAAAAAATACAGATTTTTACTTGTGTAGCGGGTGTCTGACTCTTTAACCCGCAATCCCGCCAAGCTGGCCTGGAACGATGTACACAGGCTTTCCAGCTTGAGTTAGGGAGACCTGCCTGCTAACAGTTGTAAGGGGGATTTTTCACCCCCTTCCTTCTTCCTGTTTTGTGACTGAGTTAATGTAATGTGAGCTGACACACACAGAGCTCTGCATTCAGTAGCCTCTCTTGTGCTCCTATTGATCGAAAGAGGAAAACCAATTAAAGGCACGGTTACAGCAGCCAATGGGAGAGACTGTACTGAACTACAGGGAGAGCTGCAATGGATTACGGGACATGCAGTTCCCACACAAAACGGCCCTATAAACTGGTATACAGGGAGGGATACAAATCCCAGCAGGCTTTGTGGACAGGAAATTAAAAGACTCCATTTTGTGTCCTGAGGTAAAGTTCAGTCAGCCATGAGGGGGTAAAGAGACCAGACCTGATGGAGAGATGCTGTCTCTCAGATGATCTCCCTGCATGATTCAGGCATCCCCTGTGAGTTGGGACATCCAGCCTGAAAGAGGGGGACCTCAGGTGAATATTGAGGTGCATCCAGGGGCGGACTGACCATTCGGTCATTCGGACGCCGACCGAGGGCCCGCGGCCAGTAGGGGGCCCGTGAGACATGCTCGTCGGATCTAGGGGTATGCTGCTAGGCGTGCTGCGGTGAAGCCGTTCTGCCGACTGCCGCTGTGCGGGGGGGGGGGGGGGGCTGTCAAGACCTGGCATCTCCCCCTGCACCTGTGGCTTTCAGTTTTGAATGCAATGGGGAGAGTGGGAGGCGGCGATCAGCAGCTCTATGGTGCTCGCAGCATCTCCCTGGGACTTGTATTTCTCCTCCAGAGTGTATAGAGTGGAAAGGGGAGGGGCCTCTGACCCGGGCAGCTACAAGTTTCACTCTCTGCATGTACACTGTTGCCGACTGCTTCCCGGGTCAGAGGCCCCTCCCCTATCCACTGTACAGAATCAGATGGAGAACTACAAGCCCCAGTGAGATCCACAGGCACCACAGAACTGACGATCACCACCTCCAACCTCCCCTGTGCTGGGGGTTGGAGGTGCACAGCCAGGTACAGGGGAACCTCTGGAGGGGGTTACATCTGGGAACCCTGATATATGGGGGGGAGGCTCTCTGGGGACCCTGATGTATGGGGGGGAGGCTCTCTGGGTACCCTGATGTATGGGGGGGAGGCTCTCTGGGGACCCTGATGTATGGGGGGGAGGCTGTCTGGGTACCCTGATGTATGGGGGGGAGGCTCTCTGGGTACCCTGATGTATGGGGGGGAGGCTCTCTGGGTACCCTGATGTATGGGGGGGAGGCTCTCTGGGGACCCTGATGTATGGGGGGGAGGCTCTCTGGGGACTCTGATGTAAGGAGGAGGCTCTCTGGGGACCCTGATGTATTGGGGGGCTCTCTGGGGACCCTGATGTATGGGGGGAGGCTCTCTGGGGACCCTGATGTATGGGGGGGGAGGCTCTCTGGGGACCCTGATGTATGGGGGGGGGCTCTCTGGGGACCCTGATGTAAGGAGGAGGCTCTCTGGGGACCCTGATGTATTGGGGGGCTCTCTGGGGACCCTGATGTATGGGGGGCTCTCTGGGGACCCTGATGTATGGGGGGAGGCTCTCTGGGGACCCTGATGTATGGGGGGGCTCTCTGGGGACCCTGTGGCAAGGAGGGCCTCTCTGGGGACCCCGATGTAAGGAGGAGGCTCTCTGGGGACCCTGATGTATTGGGGGGCTCTCTGGGGACCCTGATGTATGGGGGGCTCTCTGGGGACCCTGATGTATGGGGGGGAGGCTCCCTGGGGACCCTGATGTATGGGGGGGGCTCTCTGGGGACCCTGATGTAAGGAGGGGGCTCTCTGGGGACCCTGAGGTAAGGAGGGGGCTCTCTGGATACCCTGATGTAAGGAGGGGGCTCTCTGGGTACCCTGATGTAAGGAGGGGGCTCTCTGGGTACCCTGATGTAAGGAGGAGGCTCTCTGGGGACCCTGATGTAAGGGGAGGTTCTCTGGGGACCCTGATGTAAGGAGGAGGTTCTCTGGGGACCCTGATGTAAGGGGGGGCTCTCTGGGGACCCTGATGTAAGGGGGGGCTCTCTGGGGACCCTGATGTAAGTGGGGGAGGCTCTCTGGGGACCCTGATGTAGGGGAGGCTCTCTGGGGACCCTGATGTAAGTAGGGGATGCTCTCTGGGGCCCCTGATGTAAGTGAGGGATGCTCTCTGGGGCCCCTGATGTAAGTGGGGGAGGCTCTCTGGGGACCCTGATGTATGGGGGGGTGGCTCTCTGGGGACCCTGATGTATGGGGGGGAGGCTCTCTGGGGACCCTGGTTTAAGGGGGAGGCTCTCTGGGAACCCTGATGTATGGGGGGAGGCTCTCTGGGGACCCTGGTTTAAGGGGAAGGCTCTCTGGGAACCCTGATGTATGGGGGGAGGCTCTCTGGGGACCCTGATGTAAGGGGGGGCTCTCTGGGGAACCCTGATGTAAGGGGGGCTCTCTGGGGAACCCTGATGTAAGGGGGGGCTCTCTGGGGAACCCTGATGTAAGGGGGGGCTCTCTGGGAACCCTGATGTAAGGGCGGGCTCTCTGGGGAACCCTGATGTAAGAAGGGGGCTCTCTGTGGAACCCTGATGTAAGGGGGGCTCTCTGGGGAACCCTGATGTAAGGGGGGCTCTCTGGGGACCCTGATGTAAGGGGGGCTCTCTGGGGAACCCTGATGTAAGAAGGGGGCTCTCTGGGGACCCTGATGTAAGGAGGGGGCTCTCTGGGGAACCCTGATGTAAGGAGGGGGCTCTCAGGGGACCCTGATGTATAGGGGGGTTCTCTGGGGACCTTGATGTAAGGGGGGGCTCTCTGGGGACCCTGATGTAAGGGGGGGCTCTCTGGGAACCCTGATGTAAGGGGGGGCTCTCTGGGGAACCCTGATGTAAGGGGGGGCTCTCTGGGGAACCCTGATGTAAGGAGGGGGCTCTCTGGGGACCCTGATATAAGGAGGGGGCTCTCTGGGGACCCTGATGTAAGGGGGGGTTCTCTGGGGACCCTGATGTAAGGGGGGGCTCTCTAGCTACCCTGATGTAAGGAGGGGGCTCTCTGGGGACCCTGATGTAAGGAGGGGGCTCTCTGGGGACCCTGATGTAAGGAGGGGGCTCTCTGGATACCCTGATGTAAGGAGGGGGCTCTCTGGGTACCCTGATGTAAGGAGGAGGCTCTCTGGGGACCCTGATGTAAGGAGGAGGCTCTCTGGGTACCCTGATGTAAGGAGGAGGCTCTCTGGGGACCCTGATGTAAGGAGGAGGCTCTCTGGGGACCCTGATGTAAGGAGGAGGCTCTCTGGGGACTCTGATGTAAGGAGGAGGTTCTCTGGGGACCCTGATGTAAGGGGGGGCTCTCTGGGGACTCTGATGTAAGGGGGGGCTCTCTGGGGACCCTGATGTAAGTGGGGGAGGCTCTCTGGGGACCCTGATGTAGGGGAGGCTCTCTGGGGGCCCTGATGTAAGTAGGGGATGCTCTCTGGGGCCCCTGATGTAAGTGGGGGAGGCTCTCTGGGGACCCTGATGTAAGCGGAGGCTCTCTGGGGCCCCTGATGTAAGTGGGGGAGGCTCTCTGGGGACTTGTTTACATAGGCAGACCACAGTTCTGCCTCTGTTGGAAACGATCGTCTGGGCCTGGCGGACATCGGGTCCTCCGGACCCGCTGTTTAGCTCTCGGTGTGTCCAATCACAGCGGCTGCAGGTCAAACAGTATGCAGACCCGCAAGTGCAGAATCAAGTTCCTGTACGTGATTCTGCTCACAGGAGACGCAGTCCTGCAGTAAATGTACGTGGTTAAAGTGAGTTTATTTTTCTTTATTTTCTTAAATCTTTAACATTTATTTTGAACATGAAGTAGAGAAATTCTGTGACCAATGCATGTAATGTAGCAGTGCAATATATACGTGGGGCTTTGTGAGGGTGTGGCTTGTGTGTTGGTGGGTGGGGACAAAGGGGGCCCCATGAGCCCCTATTGCCCGGGGGCCCCATGAGTTGTCAGTCCGCCCCTGGGTGCATCTCCACCAATGGTGAACTGCTCCAGTGTGAGGGGACCAGTCGGGTCGCCATTTAAGCCTGCCTGTTCCAGGACGTTCGCTTGGGCCCTAATCGCAGGATTTGGTGAGAGGGCATTTCTGCCTATCTGCAGGGAATTGAGACACTGCACTAAAGAAAGAGTTATTTGAACACTGTATACAAACATCATTGCCGGTAGTCATCTTGCTGACACTTTTAGTACTACAGGTATAAAAGATAAGGCTATTCATTTCTGGGCATTGTATACAGACACCATTGTCCTCACCTTGTTGAACTAAAACCCTGTCTGTTTCACTTGATAACCTGGGCCAGTTATATTGTTTGGCCCTGCTACCCAGGAGAAGTGCACCACGAAAGTGGCTAGCTGAAGACACCAAAGCTTATCTTTTCTTCAAAAAGGACTGAAACTGTTGGGGCCATACAGATCCGCACACACATATTCAGGGCTCTGCATATGTATTGGTTGTGTGGGACAGTTTATCTATAAAGTTAAGCCATTTTCTTGCTGATTTGAATAGGTGTGTAAATATATGAATATAATCATTCGGCAATTTCCAGGAACAGACAGAGTTCTCGCGATCCTTAGGATTATTGATAAATGAAAAGGGAAAGAGAAAAAACTCCTTCCAAATGAGTAGGATTTTTATGGAGATATATGTCTGTTAAAGAGGTGAGCACCAGAGACAACAATATCTAAAAAGGTATAAATGTATTAAATAAACTCAAAGATAAAAACAAGACATCACAAAAATATATAGTTTGGACCATAGAAATCAAATCAGATACATAGGTATGCAGAAGTAACCAGTAGCCAACATGTTTCGCAGACACGCTTCATCAGGGCACTGTGTACATCTATGATCTCATCTGTATTACATGAGACATAAACATGTCATTAATACATCATGCAACATACAATTTGTAAAAAAGGTTCATACATCTCATGGTTGTTCAATATCGATACAAATTATTAATTAATTAGGCTCACCTGGTCCTTATACAATGGACAATTCAGCAAAGCCTCTAAAAACACCCCTCAATGATTCACGCTATCTGGGACTGGATACCGATGGAAGCCAGATGCAAACGGCATAGCCAGTGGGAAACTGGATCGTGGTCATTGCCGGAATCGTGTATGATAGACAGTCTAGGGATTAAATTGAATTGCAAAGTAATAATAAAAAGGATACTAGTAATGCACCAGCAACAATACTCATATTTAATTCTAGGATGGTACACACAACAATTGTGTTATAGTAACAACAAAAGCATCTGCTTAATATTAAAAAAGATAATGTCATATAAGAGAAATGGTGGCTGAAACTACCTTATCACATATAATATTATTATGCCACTAGATGTGGTATATCATTCAATTATGTTTAAACTGTCTATTTATATTAATCTTATGGTAATTGAATACCAGGGGCGAGGCAAGTAGAGATACAGGGGTTAGAAATATATAGATAAATGAACAAGTAAATGAAAGGCATGTATAACAAAATATATAGACTGCCTGAGGAACCAATGTGGCAATGAATTGCCATGTTGTTCGTTCATGAAGTGCCATATTGTGCTTTATTTACTATTAAAGTGTGCCTCTGCTCCTGGGGACATTCTCAGGTGTGGAATCCCCTGAAAGCAGCTTGAATATAGGATTGAGAGCTCTATTGCTCTTAAAGGGGAGTTCCACCCAAAAGTGGAACTTCCGCTCATTTGTCCCCTCTTACCCTCCGGTGCCACGGTTGGCACCTTTCGGAGGGAGGGGGAACAGAATACCTGTCTTTGACAGGTATCCTGTTCTCACTTCTGGGAGTCCAGGCCGCAGCCCAGGACATCACCGTGGGGCTCCCTCCTCCCCCCTCCTTCTCTCCCTGTCGCCGGGCCAGTAGGAGAGAGGAGCAGGGCCTCGCGCATGCACAGTAGGGTTCCTGGCGTGAAACCGTAAGGCTACACTGCCAGGTACCCTTACCCGCAATGGCGGCGGCAGCACCCGACAGCTGATAGAAACATCAGCTGCGGTGCCGACAATGCTGGACTTCAGGACAGGTAAGTGTCCTATTGTTAAAAGACAGCAGCTACAGTATGTGTAGCTGCTGGCTTTTAATTTTATTTTTTGTGCAGAACACTGCTTTAAATCTCAGTTATTGATCTCTAGTTGATTACTTGATTATATACTGTGATGCCCCGTACACACGGTCGGATTTTCCGATGGAATATGTTCGATGGGAGCTTTTTTTCGGAAATTCCGACCGTATGTAGGCTCCATCAGACATTTTCCATCAGAATTTCCAACACAAAAAATTTTAGATCTGGCTCTCAAATTTTCCGACAACAAAATCCGTTGTTGGAAATTCCGAGCGTGTGTACACAATTCCAACGCACAAAGTTCCACGCATGCTCGGAATCAAGCAGAAGAGCCGCATTGGCTATTGAACTTCATTTTTCTTGGCTCGTCGTACGTGTTGTACGTCACCGTGTTCTTGGATCGGAATTTCCGACAAGATTTGTGTGACCGTGTGTATGCAAGACAAGTTTGAGCCAACATCCGTCGGAAAAAATCCATGGATTTTGTTGTTGGAATGTCCGATCGTGTGTACAGGGCATGACTTTTTTTTATTCTTTCACAGAAATATTGCAGTAAAGACAATTTCTGTGTTTTATTATAATGTGTGTGTTTTTCAACGGTCATTGCATTTACACTATTGCCAGGTGTGCCAAAGGGGACTGAGGCTATTATTAGGGTTGAGAGGCAGAGTAATGGACTGAACAAACTTAAGCAGCTCCTTCGGGGGTATCACTACACTTGTAAACAAAAAGTGCCAGAAAAGGCCTGGTCTTCAAGTGGATATAGGTATACAAGTGAAATAAAATGATTCATATTTATTGTGTTTGGGTTGGATGAAGGTTGATCCATCAGAATCCCTGAATCATTACATAACGAATTAATCCAAAATGAATTTTGTTCCATTGGTTACTTTCAGATGCACGTGACTCCAATTGATATCATTCCATTACTCTTTGTGGGTTGGATTAGCAGGGATGACTCAGAATGCATAAGTAATCTCCCAAAATAAAGAATGAACACAATAAAACAAATATAGCCAATCTTCCAAAATAACAGAAGAATAACAGAACTTCTGTAAATACAAATCAATTTGGAACAACGAATATATACTCTCTCGAAATAATGAAAATGTTCCAAAAACAAATAATTCTAAGATAACGATTATGACGAAACAATATTATTTACTTAATGAATGGAACCAAAACGAACCAAAACAAAATTATTCCGTTGAGCACAGAGTGTAAGCTCCAATGAGCAGGGCTCTCGGATTCCTCCTGTATTGAATTGTATTGTAATTGTACTGTCTGCCTTCATGTTGTTATGCGCTGTGCAAACTGTTGGAGCTATATAAATTCTGTATAATGATAATAATATAAACAGTAACTAAACAAATACTGTTAAATTGGATTAAAAGGAAGAAAAAGTCTCCTTTTTAAATCAATGCAAAGCACAGTAGAGACTTCTTATAGCAGACAGCATCAATGGGCGTTATTACGTAAGACAAATTTTTGGGCCCCACTCGGCAACTGCTGGCCAAGTAAAAGCATTTATTCACCATGTAATAATTTGAAGCTATAAGAGAACCATGTCCGATGGAAGGCTGTCCCATTACCCATCTGACCCACATCTAGAATTAATTGGCCCCTAAGTCCCAGAGGGCCCTTGGACAGCTGAACAGTCTCCACAAATGTTATGTCTGCTCTGTCTGCCTACAGTGCTTAGCTAACGGAGAATCCATATTATAGCCCAGTAAAACAAATAGCCAGCACACCACTAATGAGCCTCCAAGTTTTAATGAGGTCAACCTCATTAAATCTTTGAGGCTCATTGGTGGTGCGCTGGCTATTTCTTTTGCTGTGCCCTGTCTGCCTGCTTCACTTCTATTGCAATTTCAAAAAATAAGGGATTCCTTCCTCAATTTAGGATAGTGGGCAGTACCATGCAAGTAATTACTTTTTGCCCCTGCAGCTTTACAGCATGGTATTTTATAGCCAGAAATTCCAAATCTGCAGTGGTGCTCCAAAACTTGCTCACCAACTTTAGCTCATGAAACCAAGGCTTTTCTATAGTATCGCTTGGGGGGGGGGGGGGGGGGGGGGGGGCAATGCACAGTAGAACCTTTTTAAAAACAGAAAGGACCTCTGTGTGTCAATTCCTTCACAGGTCCAAAAAATAAGGGTTGGTTCATTCTTCATTTTAGGAATGCAAGCTGCACCATTAGCTCAGGGCCACAAAGCCATGATTTACAGGGCTCCCCCAACTTTATCATAAGAGGAAATTTAGTCACCCTTCTGTTTTTTAACCCCCCCACCCTTACTTGTTATGCAGGGTTGTCCTCAACTCACATACTCAGTGAATACAGAGATGTCCGTTATAATACGCTGCTCAGGTGCCACCACCTGGGTCCCACGTCCCCATTTAGGTCCTCCTCAGTCATCAGAAGTGGGCTGCTTCTTTGGGGTTCAGACAGCCTGTAGGTGTAACTCAGACAGACAGGTGCAATAGAAACTTGTATTTATGTAATGTAGGAATGGTTCAACAATCCCCATGAGCAGGTGGCCCAACTGGGTCCAACAATGTAAACAGAATGGGTACTAGCCAGACTGACAGCATCTGCTGAAAAGGGTATAATGAGGCTTGGCAGTCTCGTGCCCAATCAGGAAGATTTCCAGAAAAGTAGTGATGTCCCTAACAGACGGGTTACCCTTAACTGTACTACCCACTCACGTAAAGTGTGCCAAATCCAGGGGCCAGAGTCTTAAATAGACTCTGACACACCCAAGATGGCTGCCAGAGTCACATGCATGGCCAGCATCCATTTTCTGCCCCAGTGACCCAGGAAACCATAGAGGAACCATGTTCCTCAAGGACTTCTTCCCCCTCTGCACTCCTGCTGCGGGTGAGCACCCCCTGCAGTGGAGACAGTAGACTGCACCTGCCTGCAAGCCATCCCCCGATGATGTGCACCAGCTCTGCCCACTGGCCGCTCTATGTCCCAGCTCCTGCAGCCTCCTGGGATATGTGACAGGAATATCCCTGGAGAGAGCTGGGACACGTCATACTTGCTAAGTCGAAAATGGCGACAGGACTAAACAGGAAAAAGAATATAAAAGTGAACAAACCATTCACATAAAGTGTCGATTTACAATGTGAAGGGGGGAGGGAGTCCAGTGAACTAAAATGGATCTTAAGGGTGAAGGTCTATTTTAAGGAGTAACTTAACTTTTCCCTTTGGAGAAAGCGAACTAAGGCACACAGGTACCTGTTTTTAAGCTGGCTCTATTGTAATACATACGTTCTATATAAACAAATGGAGATAAACTAATTGTAACAGAAACTCATCTTCAATTTCAAGGCTTGAGACAGGGTCCACGGTGTAAAACAAGAAGAGAAATGTGATTCTCTCTGTGCAGAATAAACAGGAACAGTCATCTCCCTTACTGCTCTCACATTATCATATGGTGCAAAGCAAAATCTGCACACGCAGCGGAAGATTTCTGTAAAGTACATATTGAAAAGTATGCATTTTTGCTACTGGCTACAACTGCAGTACTGACCCTCGAGGCTTGTTATGCAAATCACCACATTATTATGTTTTTCAGTTATGCAAACATGAAGTTATCTTTTAAACATTGCAAGAAACAGTTCTTAGCTAGCCATATAGGTTGCAGCTAAGCAGCAACACCTATTGGTGAGAATAGGAAGTGCAGGAACTGTTAGCCTTTGCTCATACTTGCCCTTTTTCTGAAAAGCGACCTGTGGTGGAACGCTTTTTAGAGTGTGGCTGAGCACTGTCAGGTGCTTAGGAGGTGATCCTGCCACCAAATGAATGCCTGTTTTTTTTTGGTGGTGGTGGTGGGGGGTTGGCTTTTTATTTGTAAAACTGAAGTCCGGGAAATATATTCTGTATATAGTAGTAAGGTTAAAAGCGGTATTTACAGATAGTAATCGTAGGCATTGTTATTCAAGTAGGCTGTACACACAGTTGCAATATATACTTAGTAAGTCACAGTATTGCAGAAATATATTACTCGGCAATGGCACAGTAGTGTAGAAATACAGTGCCTTGAAAAAGTATTCATGCCCCTTAAACTTTTCCACATTTTCTCATCTTACAACCAAAAACGTAAATGTATTTTATTGGGATTTTATGTTATAGACCAACACAAAGCGGCACATAATTGTAAAGTGGAAAGAAAATGATAAATGGTTTTCAAAATTTTTTACAAATAAATATGTGAAAAGTGTGGTGTGCATTACCCTGTTTCCCCGAAAATAAGACCTAGCGTGATTGTTGGTGATGGCTGCAATATAAGCCCTACCCCCCAAATAAGCCCTAGTTAAAGTCCTTGTAGGTCTTATTTTCAGGGTAGGGCTTATTTTCGGGGAAATAGGGTAGGGCTTATTTGGCGGGTAGAGCTTATATTGCAGCGATCACCGACAATCACGCTAGGTCTTATTTTCGGGGAAACAGGGTAGTATTCAGCCCCCCCCCCCCCCCCCGAGTCAATCCTTTGTAGAACCACCTTTCACTGCAATTACAGCTGCAAGTCTTTTTGGGGATGTCTCTACCAGCTTTGCACATCTAGAGAGTGACATTTTTGCCAATTCTTCTTTGCAAAATAGCTCAAGATCTGTCAGATTGGTATTGCCACAGATTCTCAGTTGGATTTAGGTCTGGACTTTGACTGGGCACATCTAACACATGAATATGCTTTGACCTAAACCATTCCATTGTGGCTCTGGCTGTATGTTTAGGGTCGTTGTCATGCTGGGAGGTGAACCTCCGCCCCGTCTTAGGTTTTCTTCTGAGATTGCCCTGTATTTGGCTCCATCCATCTTCCTATCAACTCTAACCAGCTTCCCTGTCCCTGCTGAAGAAAAGCATCCCCACAACATGATGCTGCCACCGCCATGTTTCACGGTAGGGATGGTGTGTTCAGGGTGAGGTACAGTGTTAGTTTTCTGCCACACATAGTGTTTTGCTTTTAGGCCAAAAAGTTACATTTTGGTCTCATCTGATCAGAGCACCTTCTTCCACATGTTTGCTGTGTCCCCCACATGGCTTCTCGCAAACTGCAAAAGGGACTTCTTATTGCTTTCTTTCAACAATGGCTTTCTTCTTGCCACTCTTCCATAAAGGCCAGATTTGTGGAGTGCATGACTAATAGTTGTCCTGTGGACAGATTCTCCCACCTGAGCTGTTTATCTCTGCAGCTCCTCCAGAGTTACCATGGGCCTCTTGGCTGCTTCTAATTTTTAGGAACCGGTTTAGATCTTTGAGATCTAGAATGGGTCTGACATCTCCATTTGGTTTTGGCACCGTAAAAATGTTTGAATAAAACCCCAACTCCTGCTCTTCCATGAGAACCACCAAGATCACTTTTTGCGACAAAAGTCGGTCTAACGCTTGAAGGAGAGACTACTTTTTTCTCTGGGTCTTTGGGAACATTTAATCTGACGAAACAAGGAGACGGGAATTCTCTGAACTCTAGTTTGTAACCTAGAGTTATTGTGGAGAACAACCATCTGTCCTGAAAATCCTACTGCCAGACCTTTGAGAACTGTAGCAGTCTTCCCCCCACTCGAACGAGCAAGGGCACCCCTTCATAAAGAGGCTTTAGCGTTCTGTCTTGTAGGTTTCCTTCCCCAGGATTTCTTTTGTCCCTAAGGTTGACTCTGAGTTTTACCTCTTGAACCTGACGGTGGAGGCCGTCACGACTGCCTGGAGGCTGATGCCCCTGGCACTGGAGAAAGAGCCTGTTTAAATGAGGGACATTTACTTCTTTTCTTAACTGGCAAAAAGGTACTTTTCCCACTTGAAATCTTTTGGATATAATTGTCCAAATCATCCTCAAACAGCCTTACACTGGAAAGGAAAACCAGCCAAGAGCTTTTTGCATGGCGCTTTGGCTGACCAATTTTTCAACCATAAGATTCTACGCATATGCACCAACCCAAGCGTAAGGCGAGAGGTCTGAAGGATAGAATCTCTGATTGTGTCAATTACAAAACACAAAGCTGCTGGCAGCTCGGCTAACTCCTGGGCTTGCTGTTCCTTTGAACAGGGAACACCTTGAGCACCTGTTTCAAGTGGTCTCTCAAGATTTGACACACCCCAATTGCCACCACTGCAGGTTGAGCTACTGAACCTGCCAAGGAAAAAATATTTTTTAACAGGAATTCCAATCTTTTATCGGTTGGATCCCTAAGCATTTATCAACAGGACAAGTCAAACTTTTATTTACAGAAGATATAGCAGCGTCAATTGCTGGTATACCCCACATCTTTGTAATTTTTTCCTCCATAGAATAAAGTGTTGAAAACTTTTTAGGAGGGAAAAAATACTTATCTGGGTGATCCCACTCAGAATAAATAAGATTTTCCAGCAATGAACGAACAGGAAAAGCATGCACAGCTTGAGGAGGTTTCAGTGAACCCAAACAAGAAGTGGGCCTTTCAACCGACTCAGTTACGGGTAATACCTATAGACATATGACGTCCACAGATGGGATCTCCCATCCTGGGTGGACGTCATATGACGGCCTCGGGTTCCCGGCCGCCTAGGGGGCGTGTGCGCGCACCCGCCGCGTTGCTCGGGACCCGGTGCAAGTGCCCGGCGGCCGCGATGTCCGCCGGGCACCCGCTATTGCCCGTTAACTGGGCTGGAGAGTGGATCTCTGTGTGTAAACACAGAGATCCACGTCCTGTCAGCTCAGAGGAGAGCGATCTGTGTTCCCAGTACGGAGGAACACTGATCGGTCTCCTCCCCTTGTGCGTCCCCTCCCCCTACAGTTAGAAGCATTCCCTAGGAAACACATTTAACCCCTCCTCGCCCCCTAGTGGTTAACCCCTTCACTGCCTGTCACATTTACACAGTAATCAATGCAATTTTATAGCATTGATCGCTGTATAAATGTGAATGGTCCCAAAAATGTGTCAAAAGTGTCCGATGTCAATATACGCTTATTGCGATTTTTTTTACCAAAAATGTGTAGAAGAATACGTATCGGCTGAAACTGAGGAAAAATTTTTTTTTTTTTTTTTTTAATTGGGATATTTATTATAGCAAAAAGTAAAAAATATTGTGTTTTTTTCAAAATTGTCGCTCTTCTTTTGTTTATAGCGCAAAAAATAAAAACCTCAGAGGTGATCAAATACCACCAAAAGGAAGCTCTATTTGTGGGGGAAAAAAGGATGTCAATTTTGTTTGGGTACAACGTCGCACGACCGCGCAATTGTCGTTTAAAGTGCGACAGCGCTGAAAACTAAAAATTGATCTGGGAAGGAAGGGGGTGAAAATGCCCGGTATTGAACCGGTTAAGGCCACTAATCTTTCCTCCAATCCACTCATGGCTGAGGAAAAAACTTCCTGAGTAATATATACAGGGGCTGAAATGCCTGAAGCAGTTAAAGCCCCTAACCCCGATGGCTCACTCTGACCAGCCTCCCTAGGTCTTTCAGGGGAAGAGGGCATTGCAGAGGGGGGGGGGGGTCCTCATAGCCTGAGGGAGATCCCTTTGAGCCCCTATTTTTCGGGGTATTTGTACCTCCCCTTCGACCCATAGTGCTAAGCACAAATGCAGAGGTACCACCAAAAACGCACCCACTGCTGAGCAAAATAGTCCAGCAACTGCCGCTGCTATCAAGGGGGAGAGAGGAGGGCAGGTAGATGGAGAGTCGCCGTAAGGGGGGCGGCAGCGGGAGAGGTGCGGCATACTGCCGACTGACCCATGGCCTCTAGCCTGGAATAAAGCTGTGGGGGGGTCATTACTGAAAAGAGAAAAACACCCTTCCCACATCCTACCTGGAGCTTGGGCTTGGAGAAAGCGTGCAACTTGTGACACAGAGCAAGACTGACAAGCATGGAATAGGTACGTGCTCTTGACAGCCTCCGGTGGCGACTTTAGGCATAGCAACATTTACTTAAAGGAGAAAACTCCCAAGAATTAGAAAAATGCCTTAGGAATCTCCCTTACCTTATCCGGCTGCAGGGTTCTGTGATAAACCAAACAAACCCAATCTTCACCACTCACGGTGGGCTCCGTTAAAGAACATTCAGGAACCGGGGCCCCTTGTTATCGGGGGATCCACACTCCTGGGCCTGTAAAGCACCCCGCCAGCAAAATATGGCTAAAAAAAACAAACACTGGATCACGGGTTCCAGCTCTCTAAAAAGAGAAACGTTACAGGCAGAACCTCGTTTCTTTCCACACGGGGCCAGGGTACCATTCAATTTGGCCTGGAAAAGACCGAATCCGGTTGCATGGCTTGCCCCAGCAAAGATTTCTCCAGCGGATCTCAGCATAGCTCATAGCTCATTTACTCGTGACCAACACCTAAGACACTGGCGAAAAAACTAAGGTACTCCCAGTAAGGGGAGGGGTTATATATGGGGCTAAACTTCCTGTCTAGGGTGTGCCACTGTCCATCACCTAAAGGCGCCTATATAACCCATACAGTAAATACTGTGGCTCTGTGTCCCGTGATGATAAAGAAATAGGGATTAGGAAGGTTCGGAGGCCAAATAGAAGAGTTCTAAGGTAGTGTAGCTGAAAAATCAGAGCTATTCATGAAAGAACTCCAAGGAGATCATATTACCTGGTCCTGGTACTGGTTTGAATTTTTTTTTTCTCTTAATATATTTTTTATTGAACTTTTCATTTCAAGAAAGAAAAGAAGAAAAAAAAATGGAATGATTTTCTAAATATTGGTGGAGTTAAACCTACATTAATTTTCAGCCACAGTGATGAGACAATTCGGATGAACAGAATGGAAAATCTTTCTCGAGCTACCGAATTTTTAACAATGAATGTGGGTTTTTTCTTTTTGGAAAGTCCATTCATTCCAATGTCAAAAGCAAACAAAATTTTGAAGTACTTTCAAATTACATTCATTGAGCCATTAAATGTACTTTAAATTTTCTTACTAATGTTTGTAAAACTTTTCAAAAAATCTATTAGTGTACGGCCAGCTTGAGATTAAAAGCCTTAACTTTTGATTACATTTTTTGTTGAAATCACAAAGCAACTGAAGACATACATTTTTTTATTTTTTTTTAATTTACAGCAAGTATATGAAACAGAACTCATCATGATCAAACCTGGTAGCAAAATCTGATCACTATCAATTAAACTGTAGCTTTTTTTTTTGCATTATTGATTCAGTCTTTCAAAAAAAACGGTATTCAAACTGTCAATTTTATTGCCCAGTTTTGATTATACAAGCAATTGAATTCAATTCAATTGAAGTCAACCAAACTTCCGGCAATTGCTTTAATCATATTTTTAGTGCCCAGTAGATGGACAGCGGCTGAAATTGACCTCAAATTGCCACGTGTATGGCCAGCTTTAGTTCCAAGTCAACAAAATTGAATTCTGATAACAAAATTGCTGCAATTCAAACATGCTACAGGATAAAAAAAAAAGGTCTAATGTACATGTAATGCAACTTCTAAGAAAAATAAAGTACTTCTGTGAAACGCTGTTGGTGAGTCCTTAGCTGAACAGTATACATCCAAAAAGTAGCGCTGTGTGTCTGGCTGAGGGGGTCCGAAGCTGGAAAAAATAATAAGGCAGCTTAACCCCTTCACGCCGACGTAACACAAATATGCGGCCTTCGGCTTGAAGGGGTTGTACCGGGGTGATGCCTGCAGCTGCAGGTATCACCCCGGTACCGTTTTTTAGAGCCAACGGACGACTTTCTTGTAATTACAACTGTTGCGGCTAAGTGTTGCGACATTTTTGACACTTTTTTGGGACCAGTGACATTATTATAGTGATCAGTGCTAAAAATAGCCACTGATCATTGTATAAATGACACTGGCAGGGAAGGGGTTAACACTAGGGGGCAATCAAGGGGTTAAGTGTGTCCTAGGGAGTTTTTTCTAACTGTGGAGGGAGGGGACTGACTGGGAGTAGAGAGAGATCGCTGTTCCTGATCACTAGGAATAGATAATTTCTTTCTACTCCCCTGTCAGAACGGGGATCTGCTTTGTTTACACTGGAGTGATCGCGGGTGGCCGGTGGCCATCGTGGCCGCCGGCCACACGCCTGCTATAGCTATTCCACGGAGCGCCGTACCGGTACGGTGATTCATGCAATAGAGCCGCCCTGCCGCAGTATATCTGCGATGACTGGTCGGTAATTAGTTAAAGTGCTTGCTTTTTTTTTTTTTTTTTTTTTTTTTTTTAAATAACAAACATGTTATACTTACCTGCTCTGTGCACAGAGCAGCCCCAATCCTCCTCTTCTTTGTTTCCTCTTTGCTGCTCCTGGCCCCTCCCTCCTATCAAGTGCCCCCACAGTCAGCAGCTTCCTATGGGGGCACTGGAGACGATTCACAGCTACATGTGTCCATTCATGCTCAATGACCAGGCCATTTTTTGCGATTCAGCACTGCGTAGCCTTAACTGACAATTGGGCAGTCGTGCGACGACGTACCCAAACAAAATTGACATCCTTTTTTTCCCACAAATAGAGCTTTCTTTTGATGGTATTTTATCATCTCTACAGTTTTTATTGTTTGCGCTATAAACAAAAAAAGAGCAACAGTTTTGAAAAAAAACACAATATTTTGTACTTTTTGCTATAATAAATATCCCCAATTTTTTTTTTTAAAAAAGCCAATTTTTTCATTAGTTTAGGCTGATAGGTATTCTTCTACATATTTTTGGTAATAAAAATTGCAATAAGCGTAAATTGATTGGTTTGTGCAAACGCTATAGCATCTACAAAATAGGGGATAGATTTATGTCATTTTTATTATTATTTTTTTTTTTTACTAGCAATGGAGGCGATCTGCGGTTTTTATCGGGACTGTGTCCTTATGGCGGACACATCAGACACTTTTGACACATTTTTGAAACCATTGACAATCATACAGTGATCAGTGCTATAAAAAGATACTGATTACTGTGTAAATGTCACTGGCGGGGAAGGGGCGATCAAGAGGTTAACTGCGTTCCCTGACTTTGTGTTCTAACTGTGGGGGGAAGGGAGTGACTATAGGAGATGACAGATCGTTGTTCCTAGCTATTAGGAACTCACGATCTGCCTCTCTTCTCCTCACAGAACTTTTGTGTGTTTACACACACACACGTCCCTGTTCCGCCTCTCGTGCCCGTGTTAGCGCGTGTCCGGCGGTCATTGGGACCGCCGGCCACGAGCATCGGCATCCCCACAATGCAGCGGGCATGTGCGTGCCTGCTATCCCGCTTAAAGGAGCCAACGTACAGCTACGACGGTTTCCAGGACCGTGCCGACCTGCCGCAGTATAATGACGGCGGTTGGTCGGCAAGTGGTTAAGATACAAAACCTTCTGCATTTACAACTCCTTTAACACTTAATGTGCATTTACTATGTCATTCACAAATCATGTGTTATACAGCTCAGGAATGTATTATGCGCGACTATTGGGGTTTTTAACCAGTTCCCTACTGGTGCATTGTAAAATGACGCCGGAAAGAACACTCTCTCCCTCTGGGCGGGCAACATATGACGTCTGCCCATTCTCGCCGCTCTTGCGCGCCCCTGGGGCGCCCTTTTTTTACATGCATTCTTTAAAAATGTCACTTCCTGGTATTTCCAGTGCCTTCCAGGGTGATCATGTTTCTAAACTGCAAGATCTTAGAGGGTGAGCACAAAATACTAACAAGCCAGCCGTCAATGATGTTTTTAAAAAGAAGGCGTCCTGGGTTCCTGATGTGCTGGAGAGAGGGAGTGCTGAGACTGGGGAAACAGTGCAAGATGGAGGCAAGTTAGTACTGCTAATCTTATAAATCTTACTAAATAGATTGCCAGAATGTGGTTTATCAAGGGTGAGGGGTCTGCTTTAAAGTGATTGTAAACATTCAGATTTAAAAATAAATAACATACATGCTATACTTACCTGCTCTGTGCAATGGTTTTGCACAGAGCAGCCCCAATCTTCAATTATCGGGTCCCCTGCTGACACTTCTGGGTCCCCCTCTCGCTGAGTGCCTCCATAGCAAGCCACTTGCTATGAGGGCACTTATGCATGCTCACTCCCAAGCTGGCTCCACCCTGCCCCTTGCTCCCTCCCCACTGGCTGTGAATTTCAGTGGCTCCCTCTGCTGTGTCTGAGCCAATGAGGAGAGAGAGATCCGGGAGAGCAGCTGCTCTCGTGCCCATCACTAGATCGATATTGGGCTCAAGTGAGTATAAGGGTGGAAGCTAAAAAACTGCTTTCTTTCTCCTGCCTCACACTCTTTCCCACAATTGGATACAAATTCTACATTTTTTAAAAATGTTTTTGGCCTTTTTACAGCAGCACTGCTTTGTTTCTCACCTAGGCAAAAATGACGTTGTGCCCATTTGTTCATATCAGTCATCCCAGGAGGCAGTCCTACCGCCAAGCACATGTGTGCCATGAAATTCCATGCATGCCCAGATGTGTTCCAGGCTTTTCAAAAACTGGCATAGACCTGCAGCTTATCTGAGCATGTGCAGGGTTTACCATGCATGCGTAAATGCCAAAGGTACTAAGACCAGAGATACAGACACCAGTTGCACGCTTGAGTTGAAATCCCTGCACTTCCTGAAGACCTATCTGAGCCTTTGGGCACATCTTTTTTTTTTTTTTTTTGGACACAGCTGACACTCGACTATGTAGGGCCCTAAAAACAACTAAATTTATATAAAAAAATAATCCCCTGACCCCAAACCATTATGATTACCTTTAGGGCACACTGAAACAGGCGTGTTCTAATGCATTTGTGCACGTTCCCGCATGTTTTGCTTTCAGCAGGCCATTAATTTCAATGGGCTGCCAAACGCACAGAAATATGCAAAAAGTAGTGCATGCACTACTTTTAAAAACGCGTCAGACCAAACCGCAGTACTGTGCAATGTTTTGGCCACAAACACAGAGCATTTGCAAGATGCATTTGGGGTGCCATTAAAAAATCATTGGCACCCACACGCTCCTACAAGGGCAGCGCATGAATGTGCC
This sequence comes from Aquarana catesbeiana, assembly GCF_042186555.1. NCBI lineage: Eukaryota > Metazoa > Chordata > Amphibia > Anura > Ranidae > Aquarana > Aquarana catesbeiana. Next base: position 90,207,671 of record NC_133329.1, on the reverse strand, counting down.
TTTCCAGCACCATGTTTTGAAGTTGATTGGCCCTTTAAGGAGCTCATTAGTGATAAGATAAACAGCTGCATGACCATGGATGCTCTTTGTGTCTTCCCACAACCGTATGAGAGGAAGTGTTCCCGTTGACAAATCTTCCCAGATTTCTCTCTTCTTCTCTGTCTCCGGAGCTCCATCATATCTCCACCGGCCAAGCCCTGCCAGGACTAATGCCTTGCAGAGCAAAGGGCTAAGGTCCGCACATGTGGTTTCCATTGTTAGATGACTCAGGGCTGGAAGTGTGGGAATCGTGGAGGAGGCCGCAGTGGGATCCAGGGTTGGTCCGAGGGTTCTGGCTTCTTTTCCCAGGTCTGGTGTGGTTGAGGTCAGCAGTGAATACGTGCAGACATATGCTTTGCATTCCCCATCTCTCATCTATTCAGCATTCATACAAGGGCCTGGCTGTCTTTATAAACAAACTGGCCTGAGCTTCAAGAAAACAGATTTAAAATGTCAAAGTAGATGTGAATCCTAACTGCGCAATATTTAGTTTGTTAAAGGACTGTCATTTTGTAAATGCTTGTTTTCACATTTTCTTTCTTTTATGTATCTCCTGCAGCCTGTGTGATGAGTCCTGGAAAAGCCACTCGTAGTCTCTTTTGGAATGTGAGAAGGTGACAACTAAAGAAGTGGTTCAGGTTGCAGTGACGCAGGGTTTACCCCCAACTCTTGCTGTTGTCACCTGTGCAAACCTCTAACTGCTCCTGCAGCAGGAGGTCATTCATTTAATAAAGTGTTTCTCAACCCTTTTTTTGGATCACAGCACCCATTAAAAGTATGCAAAATATTAGGTCACCCCAGCCTAAATGTATGTAGCACTCTGATGTTTAGGCAGGGTTGCTCCTAAATTTACCTGTCATTTGTAGTTATCTTGGCTCATTGTTAGGGATCAACTGAGTTCACCCAAAGTCTGGAATTGCTGCACTTCTCTCTTCTGCCACTAGGTGGCCAGGTACCTGGAGACATTAGATAAGATAAGGGCAAAGCAAGGACAGATTAGGAGAATATGGGGCATCTCAGCGAATGGGCAGGGGTCTTCTTAAATCCCTTGACCTGCTGGGAGAACCTATATATTTGGGTGGAGTCAGGTGATTGGGGTTCTGTGTCACCTGGACGGCTGTCTGGGTGGATGTGTGTTGTATTGCCCGGGCTGCTAGGCCAGAGTTTGGGCCTATCCTGAGCACATCTGCCTGCTAGGCTGTCTGAGGGCCTATCCAGAAGCAAGAGAGCCGCACAGGGTTGGGACTGCGGCTTGCAGTCCAACCAGAAGTGATGGTTCTGCCGGCTGGAGAACCTGTCGTGGTCAGTGGTAGAGGGGAAGCTGTCACCACTAAGGGACCTTTCACATTATTACCAGGGACCACAGTAAGTAGCTGAAGCAAGTACCGGAGCAGTATTCTCACTCACTGAGGACGGTGAAGAATTGGAAAACTTCAGCAGGCGTCAAGGCAGGGACCCAGCCAGCGGAGGTGACGCTTGCAGAGCAGCCTTGTGTGCCAAGCCAGGGACTGAGCAGGCCAGTGGGGTGAAGCTTGAGAAGTATCTGGAGTGCCAAGCTAGGGACCCAGCAGAGAAGCAGGGGTGACGCTTGAGGAAGATACTACAGTGAATATTGGAAGAGCTCAAGGGATTCTGTGGCAGTGAATCAGCAAGTTTAGTGAGAGAGACTGGAAGCTCAGTTGGTTGAGAACCTACAAGAAGTGATTGTAAAGAAAGTGAAGGAGTTTGTTACAACATGTATTACAGGTAGGAACGGTTCTAAGACTGTTGCCATAGTAGACAGCATTCCTGTTTTTGAGGCCCTACATAGTCGAGACAGCATTCCTACATATGCAGATGTGGTGTCTTGCTGGATGCCTTTCCTGCATGACTGTCCTCCTGTAGAAGTCTCGGAGTCTGCTAATTATCATTGCAACTACCTTAAGGGTGTCCTGGCCCCAACCCTCTCTCCCACAGTTCTGTTCAAGAGAAATAAAATCTTTTTGCATTCAAGAAGTGTCTGGCACCCATGAATATACAATGAACTACACCCACTATGCCTTACAACCCACTCTATATGGAAGGATGTCCGCAGCTCTTGGCTCTGGAGGTTCCCATTAGAATGAAGGAGGCCTGGGACCTTGCTATATGTAAAAAACATATTACTTTTATGCCCCGTACACACAATCGGACTTTGTTCGGACATTCCGACAACAAAATCCTAGGATTTTTTCCGACGGATGTTGGCTCAAACTTGTCTTGCATACACACGGTCACACAAAGTTGTCGGAAAATCTGATTGTTCTGAACGCGGTGACGTAAAACATGTACGTCAGGACTATAAACGGGGCAGTGGCCAATAGCTTTCATCTCTTTATTTATTCTGAGCATGCGTGGCACTTTGTCCGTCGGATTTGAGTGCACACGATCGGAATTTCCGACAACGGATTTTGTTGTCGGAAAATTTTATATCCTGCTCTCAAACTTTGTGTGTCGGAAAATCCGATGGAAAATGTGTGATGGAGCCTACACAGGGTCAGAATTTCTGACAACAAGGTCCTATCACACATTTTACAACCGTGTGTACGGGGCATTGCTGTTACTTATCAATGGGAAATCTGAGCCTAGGACAACACACACAACCACCATGGGGAAATATATGCCACATCATAAGCCCCCATCACATTAGACTCCATTGATGACAGAGTCCTCTCAACACAGAGCCCCCCATCACACAGCCCCCCCATCTGAAAGCGTTTCAAGCACACAGCCCCCAATCACATAGTCCTCCTATCACCGAGTCCCCCATTCACAGATTCCTCCCTTCATACAGACAGAGAGCCCTCCAGTCACACAGTCTCTCCATCACAAAGCCCCTCCAATCACACAGTTTCCATTTCAAATCAGAGCCTTACTTTTGGGCTCCAGTAGCACGGCAAAAGGTTGGGAGGTGGAGATGGTCTGGTGAAGGTGGACTTCCATCCTTTCCTGTTGGCCCTGCATGCCGCCTGCCCTGGATCAGCATCACATGTTGCCATGGTGCGGGTGTGTTGGCCACTAGACATGTACATTCGTTATCGTCCGAATGCATTTTCGTCCGAATTTCAGGGATTTTCCTGTTCGTTTTAACAAAACGATAATGAACGCACAGAGTTCGAAATTCGAAATAAAAAAATGCTTTATTTTCATATCCATTATCTTTTCGTATCGTTGCGACAACAGTTCGATATAGATAGAAGATTCGACATGATGGTGACAATAGTGATCTGTGTCTATCGAACCTGCTGTCGAATGTGCCTAACCTAACTCTATTATTCCAAGATGTTTTGACATAGAGAGAAAAGTTTCTAAATTATAGAGACAAGATTCGACAAAGCAGCTAAAAACATACGATCGACGCAAGCGGACATTTACGGTCAAATGCTCCGCCCATAGGCTATAGAAGAATTCTAATGTTGTTTGACTAGTTCTAATAATTATTAATTATAATTATTACTACTAATTATTACTAGTTAAACAACATTAGAATTCTACTATAGCTTGTGGGCGGAGGATTCTACCGGAAACGTACAATTGCGGTGTTGTACAGTTTAGCTGCTTCGTCGAATCCTTCAATTGACCGGTTCGACCTTAATTAATCCGGATTTTCGTACAAATGCATTTTTAATGAAACAAAATAAATAAAAATGAATTTCAGGAGTAACTAAATAAATGTATTTTTTGGACGAAACTAAATATTTCAATGTGCACATGTCTACTGGCCACAACAACAACAACATAGCAATGAATGACACCAAGGGGTTGATTTCTAAAACAGAATGCAAAATCTGGTGCAGCTATGCATGGTAGCCAATCAGCTTCTAACTTCAGCTCGTTTAGCTTTGAACAAAAAAAATGGAAGTTGATTGGTTTCTATGCAGAGCTGCACCAGATTAACTCCCATGTGCCCTGGCCCTAGGGCATCATTGGCCAATAAAGATGCAGATCCAGGTTAAACGGGGCTCACAGCACCCCAGAGCAACTCAAGCAGCACCCCGGTTGAGAAACACTGGTTTAGTGTTAGCATTACTACTGCCACTAAATTACAACTTCCCATTGTGTGAGTATTGGTTGTTAGGATGCATGCAGCCACCAGCATCCTAGCAACCAACAATCCCGCTGCCTGCTGGCTTGTTTCAAACTGTAAAAAAGCATCTGGCTATGGAGATTTCTCTTATAGTAGAGTATCACTGACTTCATGAGACATTATGGGCATTGTGAGATATTATTGGAAATTCATCATGGAAAAAGTCATTTGCGGAGAGCGCATGATTGGAGTGGATCCTCTCTGTGGTCATGTACCACTTACTCATTCATATGGGGGTGGATATTTGGCATCCCCCTATTTTACAGGGGATCCCAAATTCTCACAAGTCTGCCCTGCAACCCCCTACCTCCAACAGACCAGGGATGTAAGGAAAAGACCCTTGTCCCCATCAAAATGGCATGTGGCCCCCTCTTCCCCTTTTCTGGCCAGCCAGGCTGCATACTCAGATAAGGGTCTGGTATGGATTTCTGGAGGTGCACCATACTTTTTTTGCACAGCCTAAAAAAAAGGGTTAACGGACTGCACTGGCTAATGGGTCTGGTATGGAATTTGAGAGGCAGCCCACACAAAGAAAAAAAGCAGCATGGGGTCCCTCTCATCGAGAATGAGGGTTTGATATGGGTTTTTAAAGGGAAGCCCACACTGTATTTTTGTGTGTGTGTGGGGTCCCTCCTTACAATCTATATCAGACCCCTATCTAAGATAGGGGGCTGTTATGGATGTTGAGTCTGCTTTGTTTATAAATAGAACAAAACGGCTGGGAAATGTCATTTAGCGGCAATTTGAATGGTATTTTTTCCCTGTGTAAAGTCCTTTTGTTTAGCACATTGTACAGATGCGCCACTTCATGTGCAGATATAAGGCATCACCCAAATGTGTTATTTAAAGGAATTGTGCCTTTTTAATGTTGCCCTTTAAGCCTTTTTAAAAATAGCTGCTCCCCACTGAACATTATACTGTGTGTGTGTATATATATATATTATATATATATATATATATATATATATATATATATTTTTTTTTTTTTTTTTTTTTTTTATTATTTTTTTTTTTTTGCTTTGGTACCTGCCCCCCAGGGCAGTGTCCAGGTCCCCATGCCCCCTTGTTTTGCAATCCCTTTACTATTAGCCTTAAACAATGTTCCCAGTTGATTTTCAAAACTAGCCTGCAATTGAGTGCTATGGGATTCATAATAAAGAGTAACTTTTGTTGAGAAAAAAAACATCCCCCCCCCCCCCCTCGGGGGATCTCTGTACATTGCAAGGATTTTAGCAAACTTTGTTGCAGATTCCTACCTTTTGTTATTTTGTCGAAATCCTTGTGTGTTTGTATCCATGTGGAAAGTGTATCTACTGGAAGTGGTTTTATAATTATCAATCAGCTGTGACACCTACAGGACACTAATGAGGAAAGCTGCAGGATCTGCATCCCTTTAGATGTGATTTCCTATTGGGAGTATTACACCGAAAATGACCTTTCTGTTGCAGGGGATGCCTGAAATCTGACTTGTATCTTAGTGCAGACTTCTCATAAAATCAGTGAGCCAATCACACAAGCAGGAAAAGATGTTTCTGGGGGGCGTTCTGTATACATTCTGTGTACAGAACACCTCCAGGTTGCCATATTGCATTTGCAGAAAATGAAAGAGCTGCAGGTTGAAAAGGAATGGTCATTTTTAATAATATTTAATTACAATATGACTTATGTTGCAATTGTGTAGTCTAAAGAAATAGGGGATTGGCGCTGTTCACTGATAGAGAATGATAATGAATAAATCAATAAACTATACAAACTGCTAACAAAAGGAAAACATAACCCCTCAATGTTGGGTGGATAAAACGTGTAACACAATATAAATAATTGTTAGAAAATGGATATATGTGCTAAAAATGGTCAAAGGATGTGCAGAATACCTAAATTGCAAAAGTTGTTATCACAAAATAAAATTGGTAAATAAAACACCAAGCATTAACAAAGGTGAATGATCAATCAGGTGTATATATAAAAAATACAAAAAATATGTATGTGTGCAATGAAAGATATGAGTGGGTATACCTAAAAAAGAGGGCAAAACACAGTGTTGCCCACTGGAAATAAATATGTGTGCTAGTGAAGCTGAATCGTGTTGAAAAAATATATGTGAAAAAATGTAAGAATATATATAAAAAATGTGAATATATATAAAAAGAAAGAACAATCGGCATGTAGTGTGCAGACAATCTGAGTGCACAAAAAAACAAAAAGGTGAAAAAAACAAAAAGAAAATGAGAGTCCAAGCAACCAGATCAATTATTTCAAAAAATATATAAAAAATTATATCCGTGAATAAAAAACAGTTCTTATGCAGCCAGCTGATATATCTTCAAAGGTTGCGGATAGGTCTGTCCCAATGAGTATATGCTGTCCCGTGTGGAGTCCCCTCTAGTGCCCCCACTCACCAGAGTGCCCAACCCCTGCAGGGGTAATGAGCATGTAGATGATCCGATGATCCAAGCGGTTGGTGTCCCCTTCACCACCTAATTTCCACCTGTGTCACCCGATCGCTTTCAAAAGGCATCCATCCGGAACAATTACCATGTGCAGGGAGAAGAGAAGAGCCTCATAGTGTGATTCCGAATATATGTTTATTAAACTCAAGTAAACAACAAAAAGAAATGAACAAAATAAGAAGCTCAGAGGTTAAAAACAAATGGCACTATGCCGGCTGGCTCCACATGAGAAGCCGCAGACAGTGCAATGTGAGCGGCTTGCATTCCACAGCCGTCTGCCGGAACCGGAAGTACAAGGCAAAACAGAAGTGAGAAAGGACCTATGCGTACCAAGAGGCCACGCCTACTTCCCATAATAATGCTCATCTCTATTGTTACCTTCATATCCCCGAGTATAAATAGGTGTCCTCGGTGTTTCACCCCCTCTGATGGGAGGTATATGTTCAAATCTGGTCTGTCTTGGCATATTGGGGTTGGGTATTTCCATCCTATCCTCATCCTCACTGGAATTCTCATCCAGGGAGATTACATCAGGGTCTTCATTCATCATTTCATTGTCCGTCTGCCATTTATAGACTTTCCGGTTGGTGTAGTCCAAAACATCTCTCTTAAACTTCTTTTGTTTTTTGGCTTGAATCTCCAGATCATATTTCTTAATGATATCTTGCAATTCCTTCTCCTTAGTTTTATAATCGTTTTGGTTGATGTATGGCTGTAGAAGGGCTTTGATATTGTTAATATTAGTTTCAATCCCTCGTAATTTCAATTGTCTTCGTTTGACTATATTGCCTAAAAGCTCCTTTTCACATTTAGCAAAAAACGCAAACCACTCTTCCATAAGTCCCGGGTCATTGAGGCCATCATTGGGATTAAGGTCCCACCTCAACCTCCTAGGGGTCATATTTTCTCCTATATAGGTCTCAAGTGTGGCAACATCCCACCATACCCTGAGCTGTTTCTCTAAGGCATGTCTAAGTTGCTTAAATAGACATGCCTTAGAGAAACAGCTCAGGGTATGGTGGGATGTTGCCACACTTGAGACCTATATAGGAGAAAATATGACCCCTAGGAGGTTGAGGTGGGACCTTAATCCCAATGATGGCCTCAATGACCCGGGACTTATGGAAGAGTGGTTTGCGTTTTTTGCTAAATGTGAAAAGGAGCTTTTAGGCAATATAGTCAAACGAAGACAATTGAAATTACGAGGGATTGAAACTAATATTAACAATATCAAAGCCCTTCTACAGCCATACATCAACCAAAACGATTATAAAACTAAGGAGAAGGAATTGCAAGATATCATTAAGAAATATGATCTGGAGATTCAAGCCAAAAAACAAAAGAAGTTTAAGAGAGATGTTTTGGACTACACCAACCGGAAAGTCTATAAATGGCAGACGGACAATGAAATGATGAATGAAGACCCTGATGTAATCTCCCTGGATGAGAATTCCAGTGAGGATGAGGATAGGATGGAAATACCCAACCCCAATATGCCAAGACAGACCAGATTTGAACATATACCTCCCATCAGAGGGGGTGAAACACCGAGGACACCTATTTATACTCGGGGATATGAAGGTAACAATAGAGATGAGCATTATTATGGGAGGTAGGCGTGGCCTCTTGGTACGCATAGGTCCTTTCTCACTTCTGTTTTGCCTTGTACTTCCGGTTCCGGCAGACGGCTGTGGAACGCAAGCCGCTCACATTGCACTGTCTGCGGCTTCTCATGTGGAGCCAGCCGGCATAGTGCCATTTGTTTTTAACCTCTGAGCTTTTTATTTTGTTCATTTCTTTTTGTTGTTTACTTGAGTTTAATAAACATATATTCGGAATCACACTATGAGGCTCTTCTCTTCTCCCTGCACATGGTAATTGTTCCGGATGGATGCCTTTTGAAAGCGATCGGGTGACACAGGTGGAAATTAGGTGGTGAAGGGGACACCAACCGCTTGGATCATCGGATCATCTACATGCTCATTACCCCTGCAGGGGTTGGGCACTCTGGTGAGTGGGGGCACTAGAGGGGACTCCACACGGGACAGCATATACTCATTGGGACAGACCTATCCGCAACCTTTGAAGATATATCAGCTGGCTGCATAAGAACTGTTTTTTATTCACGGATATAATTTTTTATATATTTTTTGAAATAATTGATCTGGTTGCTTGGACTCTCATTTTCTTTTTGTTTTTTTCACCTTTTTGTTTTTTTGTGCACTCAGATTGTCTGCACACTACATGCCGATTGTTCTTTCTTTTTATATATATTCACATTTTTTATATATATTCTTACATTTTTTCACATATATTTTTTCAACACGATTCAGCTTCACTAGCACACATATTTATTTCCAGTGGGCAACACGGTGTTTTGCCCTCTTTTTTAGGTATATCCACTCATATCTTTCATTGCACACATACATATTTTTTGTATTTTTTATATATACACCTGATTGATCATTCACCTTTGTTAATGCTTGGTGTTTTATTTACCAATTTTATTTTGTGATAACAACTTTTGCAATTTAGGTATTCTGCACATCCTTTGACCATTTTTAGCACATATATCCATTTTCTAACAATTATTTATATTGTGTTACACGTTTTATCCACCCAACATTGAGGGGTTATGTTTTCCTTTTGTTAGCAGTTTGTATAGTTTATTGATTTATTCATTATCATTCTCTATCAGTGAACAGCGCCAATCCCCTATTTCTTTAGACTACACAATTATTGGATTGCACCGTTGGTGCTTTCTCTTTTGGGGGGGCTGCAGTTCGGTTATAAGCCCGTCCTAAGCGCGGAACACCATTATATACATTTATGTTGCAATTGTATACACGATATTATTTTTTCTTAATTTGCTATTTTTTTTCCCCCACAGAAGTGGAGTTATCCTTTAACGTTAACAATTTGCAAATTTTTGCAAGAGTTCGCTGCACCACCTGCAAATCAAACCCAGGCAGATTTGCCCAGCAGCACTAGTGACAAAACAGGAGCATGACTGGTAGCTAGGGACACATCGTGGTCACCTTATATCAGGAAACACCTGAAAAAAGGATATTCATGGCAGGATCAACAGGCTTTATTTCAATTAAATCAGCAGTTTTAAAAAATATTAAAATTTACTTAGAAAAACATATTAAAGCTTACATGGGATTTTAGCAAATGGATTTGCAACTCCAACCTGCAAATTGGCTCAGTGTGGTCTTATGCAGTCTGATACAACAGCTCTTGCTGTGGCATTACATATACAGGGAAATACTGAATGAAATTTATAGCTAGTATTACCCAATACACAAAAGATAAATGTACACGATTCTGGTCTTTTTTTTGGCTCTGGCGTCAAAAAGAGATTGATGACAGGTTCCATTGAGTAGTCTGTATGTTCGGGGACAAGTACTGGGACCCAGACCTCCATGGTGATGTAGTTGGCTGACCTTTCCATTTGACCTAGTGCCACCTAGTGTTACCCTATAAAAGGGTCACTGCACAAGACTACACAACTTCCTTGGCTATTGTTTCCTGCAGCTTGATGGGTCATGGTGGCTTATTATTGTTTCTCATAGGCTGGATAAAGAAGGCTCTGTTTTTGATAAATACCCTACTAGATCACAGTATGGAGAAAACAAACAAGACCCTCCAGGTCCCCTTTGAACACATCTGACATAACTGTCAGGATAATTGAATTCAGATACACAACCAGACTCCTCTCACATGTGAGGAATTGAAATTTTTGAAAAACTATGCTTATAGTTATAGTAGCAGTAGTGGTGTGGTTGTGTCACTCTGACGCACCACATCTCCGATCATGGTAAAGGGCCTCTGAAGGAGGTTCTTTACCACGTGATCAGCTGTGACCAATCACAGTTGATCACAGCGTGAACCAGGAAGTGTTGGTTATGGGCTTTCCTTGGTTCGCAATGACAGGGAGAGCCGATCGGCGGCTCTCCTTTAAAAGGGGTTGTGCACTGATAATCAGCACATTGATTATCAGTGCAGCCCCCATCAGAGGTGCCCACCACAATGCCAAAGAGTGCCCACCCAAATCGCCAACCAAGGCCCTTCACAGATGCCAATCAGTGCCGCCTATCAGTGCCACCTATTAGTGCCCATCAGTGCCACCTATCAGTGCCCATCAGTGCTATCATTACCCATCAGTGCCGCCTATCAGTGCCTATCAGTTCTGCATATCAGTGTAGCCTATCGGTGCCCATCAGTGTTGCATATCAGTGACATTAGGGTTAGGGTGTAAGGGTTAGGATTAGGGGGTTAGGGTTAGGGGGTTAGGGTTAGGGTTTTCCCTTGAAGAACAAGGTTAGGACTCAGGGATTGGGATAGGGACCTGCTTTCCCCGATTTGTTCATTCCTGACTTAGTTGGGGTAGGTGGAACACTTTGGTGATGGTGGGTCAGCCACGCCTCTTGACCCTTGACCTCTGGGGACACGCCTTCTGACCTTAGTGCATTCTCTTCAGTGCCACCTTATCAGTGACACCTCATCAGTGCCACCTCATCAGTGCCCATTAGTGCAGCCTCATTGGTGCCCATCAGTGAGGGAGAAAACTAAATTTTATAACAGAAACGAAGAAAAACTATTTTTTTTTCAAAAATTTCAATTTTTTTTTTTTTTTAGTTTGTTTAAAATAAAAACCCCAGTGGTGATCAAACACCACCAACAGAAAGCTCTATTTGTGGGAAGAAAATGATAAATGATTTCGTTTGGGTACAGTGTTGCATGACCGTACAATTGCAATTCAAAGTGTGACAGTTCTGAAAGCTGAAAATTGGCCTGGGCAGGAAGTGGAGAAAGTGCCCGGTATTGAAGTGGTTAAACATGTATTTAAAAACATCAGTTAGCAGCTCACATAAAATAAAATGAATAGTGCTTATCATGGTTCTCAGAAGGGACCCCAGCCTAGGAGGACACCAAAGTAACTGTCACGATGTATGCACTGGATGTAGTCTGGATGGCACCTGTAATAGCTAAAGGAGACAGCAAGAGGGTACTAATCTAAGTACAGCAAGATGGAGAGGAGGATACAGCACACAACAATTAGCAACCCACAATGTGTGGATGATCTTATGCAACACAGTCATTGGTGCATCTGCAGCTGGGAGGAGGAAGCACCCAGGAGCTCAGGACGGAGCCGCTGCTGCGGGGGATGGAGTGTGGTAGCCAGGACAGGAAGCAGCTCATGTGGATCGATAGAGCACAGGTGGAGACCGGAAGTGTCAAAACTGGAAAGGATGTCAGGGAACGTGACTAAGCGTTTCAAGGTCCACGCCTTTTTTTCAAGCCAGCTGGCTCGAAAAAGAGGCATGGGGCTTGAAACACTCCATTGATCCACCCATGCTGCTTCCTGCCCTGAGGTTTCTAGGCCGGCCCCGCTACCACACTTCACCCACAGCAGCAGCTTCATCTTGGGATCCTGGATGCCTCCTCCTCCCAGCTGCAGATGCACCAATGACTGTTCTGCATGATCATCCATACACTGTGAGTTGTTAATTTTTGTGTGCTGTGTCCTCCTCTCCACCTTGCTGCATAGGAAGCAGCATGTGTGGATCGATAGAGCGTTTTGAGGCCTACGTCTTTTTTTTCAAGCCAGCTGGACCTTAAGGTACGTAGCCATGCTCCCTGATGACACTTCTTGTTTTCGTCACTTCTAGTCCCCCCTGCACTTCATCAATCCACACGTGCTGCTTCCTGTCCTGAGGTTGTCTCTTGAGATCCTGGATGCCTCCTCCTCCCAGCTGCAGTTGCACCAATGACTGTTATGCATGAGCTCATCCACTCACTGTGAACACTTTCCCTTAGCTATTACAGGTGCCATCCACCTGCATCCATTGTGACAGTTCCCTTGGTGTCCTCCTACGCTGGGATCCTTTTTGAGAACCATGCTAAGCACTATTAATTTTATTTTATGTGAGTTGCTAATTGATGTTTTTTTTAAATAAATGTTTAAACACCCACTACACTTAATCTGCGCATTTTGCTCCTTATGTCTTTTTGCTGCCTAGAGATCTCTTCAGTCTCTCAGAAGTGCTGCGTTAAGTGCTCTGGATTGGATTCCTCAGCGGTTAAAGCCAAAGGATTTATCCTGAGGACTTGTACCACAACTGTCCTGCTCCACCTTTGCGCGTTGGGGTTGATTTACTAAAGGCAAATTGACTGTGCACTTTGCAATGTGCGGTTGCTCCAGAGCTTAGTAAATGAGCAGAAACTCCACTGACTTCCATCATGTAATCATGTGCAAACAAAATTGCTGTTTTTTACATTTTCCTTGCATGTGATTCTTTGCAAAGTAACATTTTATCTCATGTACTAAGCTCTGGAGTGACTGCACTTTGCAAACTGCACAGTCTATTTGCCTTTAGTAAATCGACCCCTTTGTCTCAGCCCAGGCTGCGTCTATTGTGCCATATTAACTATTTTTCAACCGATGTACAGCACAGTGATGATCTCCCAGCTACTTTTTTTTTTTTTTTTATATAATCGTTATTTTTTAATATAAGTACATTTTTTAGGTACTTTGCAAGGCAATGGGGGTTATTTACTAAAGGAAAATCCACTTTGCACTGCAAGTGCACTTGAAAGTGCAGTCGCTGTAGATCTGAGGGGGACGTGCAAGGAAAATAAAAAACAGCATTTTAGCTTGCACATGATTGGATGATAAAATCAGCAGAGCTTCCCCTCATTTCAGATCTACCCCTTAGATTTAGAGCGACTGCACTTCCAAGTGCACTTTCAGTGCAAAGTGGATTTGCCTTTCGTAAATAACCGCCTGTATCTGGGTTTGCAAGTGCATTTGGCACACACAGAGAGGATTTATATCCTTAATGGCAGGGGTCTCCAAACTGCGGCCCGGCGGCCAAATGCAGCCCTTTGCTTCCCTTTATCCAGCCCTTGGGGCACATTTCCCTCCACTGATACAAGACACTATTCCTCCCACTGAACCAACAATGGAACAATATTCCTGCTACTGTCATTAACAATGGGGCACTTTTTCTCTGATTGATGCCAACAATGGGGCACTATTCATCAAAATGACACCAACTATGGGGCACAATTATTCCCACTGACACTAACAATGGGGCACTAATTCTCCCACCGACACCAATGATGTTGCACTGTTCCTCCCACTGACACCAATGATGGGGCACTATTTCTCCCACTGACACCAATGATGGGGCACTATTCCTCCCACTGATAGCAATAACGGGGCACTATTTCTCCCATTAACACCAATGATGGGGCACTATTTCTACCACTGCCATCAATAATGGGGCATTATTCTTCCTACTGACACCCATGATGGGGCACTATTCCTCCCACTGACACCAATGATGGGGCAGTATTCCTCCCACTGACACCAATGATGGGGCACTATTACTCCCACTGACACTAATGATGGGGCACAATTCCTCCCATTGACACCAATGATGGGGCCCTATTCCTCCCACTGACACCAATGATGGGGCACTATTTCTCCCACTGACACCAATGATGGGGCACTATTTCTCCCACTGATATCAATGATGGGGCATTATTCTTCCCACTGACATCAATGATGGGACACTATTCCTCCCACTGACACCAATGATCGGGCACTACTTTTCCCACTGACATCAATGATGGGGCATTATTCCTTCAACTGACACCAATGACGGGGCACTATTTCTCCCACTGACACCAACAATAGGGCCCCAACACCCCCACCTAATACCAAAGTTGCATTGTTTACTCCCACTGATGCAGGATAATTTCTACTCCCAATGGCCACAGTCCAGCCCCCCCCCCCTAAAGTCTGGGGGAGAGTAAATTGGCCCTTTGGTTAGAAAGTTTGGAGACCCCCTGCTTCATGGCTATTGTGGAATATATTTTAATGAAAGTTTTTGTGCCTGCAGTTCAACTTTAATACAGCTGGGGACAACATTGTTTAAAAAAAATGAGCCCAGACTTGGGCTTTACCTTCACTAACCTTGGCGCGTGTCACTGTCTTATACACAGGTAGCCGCCCGTCACCAGCCTCTTACAGCAAGTCCTGAATTAGCCTTTGTTCTGCTCAGTTCCAGCTTTGGCTGCACACAGATTGTTTAGTAACAGTCAGGAAATCTTGACAGACAGCAGGAGATGGGCACTCAGGCTCAGTGAGCCGCCTGTCAGTAATATTAATGAGCCATGCAGGTGGCGGACTGTGACATGCCTGCTGTGGCTTTGTCACCTTTGAAAGCTGGAAAAAACTTTATTTTGTCTGCCTTTAAAGGCTTAACCGAGATTCCACAGATAGGGCGAGTATAGACAAGTTCCTCGCCGAATTGAGCACAGCAGACTTTTTTTTTTCATTTTTTTTATTTTTACAAATGAAATGTCATGGAACGAGTACAGAAATATTACCGTGCTGATTTTCATATTTCTTTGCCCCTTTTTTTATTTTTTTTATTTTATTTTGCACACGCATACTAAAATGCACGTTTTGTACCTAAAAATGTGAATCTCAAACATTATATGTATTCTAAAAGCAGAGACCCTGGAGAATAAAATGGTGGCAGATGCAATTTTTTTTTATGTTACAGAACATCTGCGCTGTTAATCGAATTTAAAGTTTACGTAAAAAAAAAAAAAAAAACACTCAAATACATTTTAGTGCGCACAATACAATCCACATTTATTGTAGAATATAATACATGAGATTTTTTAAAGTAAATGGATACCTATGTTTCATCTCAAAAAATGCATGCACCTCTTAAATGGGAAAAAAATCTATGGTACCCAAAATTATACTCAAAACCAAAAATATAATATATTGCAGCTTCCCAATCATTAGATGTGGTGGCTGCATTGTTTTATTTTTTTAGGCTTTTTCTCCCTTTGTTTTCACCTGGTTATCTGGCCAGTAACACACCTCCTGTATTAGAATGCCCCCCACTCTGGATGAAAGAGCACAGGGGGCACCTTTGGATTGCAGCGTTGTCAGTCTGGGTGGAGGGGAGTGTTAGATGTACTAGCAGATTTAGATACACTAACAAAATGAAGCCAAACTCCAGCTAATAACTTTATAATCAGCTACAGCAAACATTTTTTTTGCGGATAAAGGTTTTACATGAATAAATAAAAGCTGATCGTTGTGAGCACCCCTGACAGTGGTAAATGTTTTGTCTTAACACTTTAATGCCCTGTACACACGGTCGGATTTTCTGATGGAAAATGTGTGATAGGACCTTGTTGTCGGAAATTCCGACCGTGTGTAGGCTCCATCACACATTTTCCATAGGAATTTCCGACACACAAAGTTTGAGAACTGGCTATAAAATTTTCCGACAACAAAATCCGTTGTCGGAAATTCCGATCATGTGTACACAAATCCGACACACAAAGTGCCACGCATGCTCAGAATAAATAAAGAGATGAAAGCTATTGGCTACTGACCCGTTTATAGTCCCGACGTACGTGTTTTACATCACCGCGTTCAGAATGATCGGATTTTCCGACAACTTTGTGTGACCGTGTGTATGCAAGACAAGTTTGAGCCAACATCCGTCGGAAAAAATCCTAGGATTTTGTTGTTGGAATGTCCGATCAATGTCCGACCGTGTGTACAGGGCATAACTCCTACACCTGTAGGAGAGCTTGTTCTTTTGAAAAACAACAGACTTACTGGCTGGATCATCATTAAAAGAAAGAAAGCCTATAAAAGAAAACAAATGCAGTCACCACATCTAAGAAATGCTCAGTTGCAATATAATAAATGTTTGCTTTTGGCTTTAAAGGGGTTGTAAACCCTCGTGTTTGTTCACCCTAATGCATCCTATGCATTAAGGTGAAAAAACACCTGGGAGTCACCGGCCCCCCAGCCCCCCCCCCATTTTACTAACCTGAGCCCCTTCATCTCTTCGGTGGGGACGCGCTGTCTCTCTCTCCACGGGGTCCCGACTCTTGATTGGATAGATTGATGGCAGCGCAGCCTTTGGCTCCCACTGCTGTCAATCAAATCCAATGATGCGGGGGACGGGGCCGAGTCCGCCATTCGTGTCTATGGACGCAAATGCTGGAGTCGGGAGCGCGCCAGCAAGGTAACCGTGCGGGAGAGCGCTTCCCCTAGGGCAGTGGTTCTCAACCTGGGGGTTGGGACCCCCTCGGGGGTCGAATGATGATTTGCCAGGGGTCACTGAATCCTGGGCTGTTCCTGAAGCCCGCACTGCTCTTCCAGCCTTTTCACATACACCCAGCAGGGTTGTCTCTGGAGCCTGTGGCCACCCACTCAGCCTCTTTGCAGCTGCCCATTCAGTTCACGCATGGCTGGGGGGAAGAGATTAGAAGTCAGCTGACTGGTGAGGAATGTGAAGTGGGAGGGGCTGGAGGAGACCCTATCTCCTGATTTCGGCATAGGTGTCACTGCTGCGAGACACCACAGAGCTGGAGTCGCAGTGAAGCCAGAAACACAGAGAGTAACACTACCTGTGATTAGAGTTGCCATTAAAAGTCCCCACTACAGTTCTCAGATCAGCAGATGACCTTGATCAAGAGCACCCAAGTTGGGTCATCAGAACTCCCCCCAGCACTTCCACTGATCCCACCCCCCCACCAGAACTGCCACTCATCCCATTCCCCCTCACCCCCCATCAAGGAGCAAGAGAAGGAAAAAAAATAGAGAATACATGGAAGGGAGAGGAAAAGAGGGGGAGGAACAAACAAAAAGGGAGAGAAAGAATAAGAGAAAGAACAAGAAGGATGGCTAGAGAGAGGGATGGGGAAAAAACAAACAAACAAGAAATTAGGATAGAGATAGATAAAAGCGAAAGAAAGGAGAACAAAGAGAAACTGTGGAACATCCTAAAATGTACCATAAGGGGTTTTAATACTGCACGAGTGGAAGGGACTCAAGGAGCGCTAAATGTCCGTGGGTTAGGGGCGCAAATTACTTGTCTTGCCTTGGGTGCTGATAACCCATGCTATGAAAATTTTACTGTTAGGGGTCCCCACAACTTAGGAAATTTTATCAAGGGGTCACGGCATTAGAAAGGTTGTCCTAGGGGGTTATCTGATGCAGGGAGGAGCCGCGAGAGCCGCCGGGGGACCCCAGAAGAGGATGTTCGGGGCCACTCTGTGCAAAACGAGCTTCACAGTGGAGGTAAGTATAACATGTTTGTTATTTAAAAAAAGCAAAAAACGATCCTTTACAATCACTTTAATGACACTTTAACCCAGCTGCAGTTGCAGGGATTGTGTGTAAATCTGACAAGGCAATTGTCATCTGTGAGATGGAAGTGATCCAGCAGCTATGCATCCGCTTGATAGCGTCTACATACCCCTGGAAATGCCGGTCCCCATATGCACACATGCCCCCCGCCATGTTTCTTGGGCTCAGCAAATCCCTCCAGCCTTTGCAACCAGGGTTGGGGGGGATTAACAAAATGTCACTTGTGGGTCCTGGTGTCATTTTTTCCAGCCAGTATTGCCAGAGGAGAAGCTGATGGCGCACAATCTGCACTCCATTAGTTTCAATGAAGGACAGGCTGGAATGGTTAGTGGGTGCTGCCCACGCAGGGAGGGTTGGGTTTAATGCTTTGCCTGCTCTCCTGATCTTTTTTATGGGTTTCACCTGTCTGGGTCTGGCCCACTTGCCTGTGTGATATAAATTGGGACAGTGGTCTGGTCCGAGGGAGTCCCCCGCAGGAGGCCGGGAAACTGACAGTGTTTCCACAGGGGACCCTTAATGAGCATGGTTCAAACTACCCAGGAGAGATCAGTAAACATATGTTTATTGGTCTCCTGAAGCATCCTATACTAAAACCCACCATGGAGATGCCCTACAGGTACGTCACATGCTGCTTGGGATGGGGTCAGGGGCGTAACTAGAAATAGCAGGGCCCCATAGCAAAATGTTGTATGGGGCCCCCCTGCAAACAGCCCCCCCCCACAGCTGCCCTAGTGTCAATGCAGCGTGACCTGTGCCACATACAGCGTGACCTGTGCCCAATGCAGGGTGACCTGTGCCCCATACAGCGTGACCTGTGCCCCATACAGCGTGACCTGTGCCCCATACAGCGTGACCTGTGCACCATACAGCCCCACCTATGCAGAGGAAGAGGCAAGCCACCCGGATCAGCAGAGAGGGGGATTGCCCGCTGTAATAGCTTTCATTTGAATTTCCTGTCTTCCCGGGGCTCATCGTCACATCGCCCCACCTCATGACCCAACGCCTTTGATGACGTCACATGTCCCGCATTGGATCGGCGTTCTGTCTATCAAAGGCACCGGGCCAAAAGGTGGAGCTATGTGACGTGAGCCCCGGGAACACTGGAAGTTCTAATGAAAGCTCTTACATCGGGCAATTCAGCTCTCTGCTGATGCGGACAGCTCGCCTCTTCCTTTCCTCTCTCTTCCCCTGGCTGGGAGACTGTGCCGGCGGTGCTCTTATCCTCACTGGGCCCCACTCGGCTGCGGGCCCCATAGCGCCTGCATGGGTCGCTATGGTGGTAGTTACGCCCCTGGATGGGGTGCCAGGTGAGGAAACGGGGCACATAGAAGTTATTGAGTGATTACAGAGTAGGGTTGCCACCTCATCCCTTTAAACCCAAACACATATTAATTACACGGGTTCTGTGGCTGTTTAAGGTGGTAATTAAAGTCACTTGGTACCTTATCTGCATTTAATTAGCCTCAGAACCCGTGTAATTCAAAGGTGTTCGGGTTTAAAGGGATGAGGTGGCAACTCTATTACAGAGACTCAAAATACTTTTACTATATAGCCAGCAGCAAAAATGTAAACAAACTTCCTCCAGCTACTGTAAATGGGCTGGGAGTTTGTTTACATGCACCACTGCAGCAACAAAGGGGTTAAAGAGCCAGTGATTGAAAAAGTCCTTTATATGAGACAGATACTGTATGTAAAATATGTGTAGCACCCTCTAGTGTTCTAGAATAGGAATTGTTAAGGTTTTTGTTAGAGTAGGCAAAATATTTAGGCTTGGCTGGCAGTCAAGTCTGTGTTTAATCTGGGACGGGTGAGATACCTCCCCTTACTTCTAGAAACTTGGAGAAGATTCTAGAAGGATGGGAGTGGAGGTGAGAAGTTGCTGCCTGGAGTATACATGAGGGCCCTGACCAATCCCCAACAGATGGGTTGGCAGAGGGCAGGCCCCCTAAGTTACTCAGTGTCAGCCCTGCTGGGGCAGTGGAGTTTGGGTGGGAGACTGGAGATGAAGTGTTAAGCTGTCGGAGGCCCTTGAGCGAGCCCCCTAGTCTGGGGGGGGGGGGCTTGAGCCTGGGCTCGGGTGTGGAAGGGACCCTCTTCACGACACACAGTTTTATCCTGACCAGAGACAAGGAAGCAGGTGTTGGGACAGCAGGAGGAGAACACTGCCGGGCAAATCTCCAGGGAGGAAGACAGCCAGGTGGGCTGGTGACTGTACAGTCAAGAGGACTGAGAGGCATGCCTGAAGGGACTGGGTGCAAGCAGTCTGTGATGGATGCAGAGTCAGTCTGGAAGGACTGTGGAAGTTTAGCTAAGAGGGTTGGAGAAAGGGGCAGCTGCAGCCAGGTGGGCTGGCAGTGCCTGAAAAGGTGGTGCTGGGGTTAGTAGCCATAGAAGGACAGTTGGGCACTAAGATTTTTCTACACTACCAAAAGGGCCCGCAGTCCCTGCCTGTAAAGGTTATTGCTACTAATGTGACTGAGCCCTATTGTCAGATCATCTAACAGTGTGCCAGCTGGTCCTGGGAGTTGTAGTGCTTCAAGCAAGACTTGTGGTGGAAGAAGCTGAGGAGTGTAAATAGTCTGTACAGAAGAAGTTGTCCCTGGAAAATGCTGCTAAATTCAAGTGGGCATCCCATAATATCTCTTATTAAAAACACAAAAACAAAGCTGTGAGGACCGTTTTCTGACTACAGTGTGCTGTGGAAAATTTGTGTGCCTGGCTGTGCCCTTATTCACCAGCGGCTCCAGTGGGGGTATTTTTGAAACATTTATAAAAGTGGTTACAAGGGAGATTATTGAAGTTTAAAGTGCCTATTTAAAAAAAAAAAAAATCTGGACAAATGTCAGAAGTATTTGTCCAACCGTTGTGAGTTATTCTAACCATATTTGCCTAGTATAGTGATTTCCTATAATCGTCAGCTCCCTCCGGTGGCCATAATGCAAAATATTCCTGATTGAGTTATTTCAGGAAAAATATTGAGTTAAAGCCACTAGATGGAGCTAACAATTATAAAAAATAACCGTATTAAGCAAAATATGATCAGATTTCATGACGACTGGGTGAATGTGATATTCTAGACCTCTAGGTAATGTTGTGAAATCTGACAATCTTACAGAACTACAAAGAAATGCTATATACAATTGATTAATTATAAAACGCTGAGCAAAGATGGAAGCATTGTTTTAATGACGTGAGCAATGTAAGAAGATGGCACCAAAATCATATAGCCAATGTAGAATGGTACTGTCCTATCTCAGAAGAAATTCTGCACAAGTCAAAAAGCAAACTGATGAGGTCAAATTGCTGCACATAGGTGTTCAGGTCTGCAAACCTGCCCAAACATTTATGATAGAGTTCCACTCTTCCTAGGAGAAGCAAAACACAAGATGATACAAGAAAAGAAGGGCTACACATGGATAACATCACTTAGAGTAAAAAACATTATTGAACCAAGTAGGCTCACTGTGAGTCCCTGTCTGTGACTCGCCCCTCTTCAGCACATTTCACCCCTATTCGCAGAGAGCGATCCATAGATATCTTCAAAACTAAGTTCATAAGGGCGAAATGCGTCAGCTGCAGTTTTCAGGTGGGGACTCACAGAGTACCTACGCCATGGCGACACCATCAGTGTGCAGCCCTTTGTATCTTGCATTGATGTACAGAGCAATGATGGGCTCCCATGGTTGGCACTCAGCTTCACCAGCAGCTAGAAAGACCCCCCCCCCCCACTCCATGTGAATGAGTATTGGGTACATTGTACCCCTACACATGCACCAAAAAAAGTGTGAATAAGAAAAAAAAAACACAGTTTTTGACAATTCCTTTATTAAAAATCCAAAAACAATGTCCCCCGATGTAGATCCATCATCATTCACACCGCCGACCGCACCACCAGACCCGAAAAAAAAAAGATCATCACTCATCAAAGGCTAATTGCCGACTGCTCGCTCTTCCGTCTGACAGTTCCTAAATAGGTAAGGGGCAGGGCCATCCGGTGACCTTATTTGGTCGCCCCACCCCCTTGTGATGTCACCGACCAGCCGATCGAACTCGCTCATCCATGTCTTTAGGGACCTTGCTTTGTGCACTGGTGCGCAGTCATGTTGAAACAAGAAGGGGCCATCCCCAAACTGTTCCTACAAAGTTGGGAGCATGAAGTTGTCCAAAATGTCTTGGTATGCTGATGCCTTCAGAGTTCCCTTCACTGGAACTAAGAGGTCAAGCCCAACCCCTGAAAAACGACCCCACACCATAATCCCCCCCTCCACCAAATGATTTGGACCAGTGCACAAAACAAGGTCCATAAAGACATGGATAAACGAGTTTGGGGTGGAGGAACTTGACTGGCCTGCACAGAGTTCTGATCTCAACCCGATAGAACACATTTGGGATGAATTAGAGCGGAGACTGCGAGCCAGGCCTTCTCGTCCAACATCAGTGCCTGACCTCACAAATGCGCTTCTGGAAGAATGGTCAAACATTCCCATAGACACATTCCTAAACCTTGTGGACAGTCTTCCCAGAAGAGTTGAAGCTGTTATAGCTGCAAAGGGTGGGCCAACTCAATATTGAACCCTACAGACTAAGACTAGGATGCCATTAAAGTTCGTGTGTGTAAGGGCAGGCGTCCCAATACTTTTGGCAATATAGTGTATTTTTCTCTATTTGCATGTTTTTAAAGAGATAAAACATTGGAAATTGACATTTTTTTTTCTTTTTTGTGTTGACATATGCTTTATGTCTGTTATGCAAAAGTCTATTATTAGCTACTATGGGCAACACACATGTAAAATAAGCCTGGGATAGAGGTCCCAGTGTGACTATAAACAGACCACTATGCAATTTTTTTGTTTAGCGTTTGCTTAACACCCTAACTTGTACTGTCCAAATATGCTTGTTAATAGTTTTCAAAGATGGAAAAAAAATGTCAAGGCTCCAACCTTGTCACTGAAAAACCAATACCAGTTATCCAAATCCTACAATAAAATTCAAATAATGCTCTGTGAATGGTCTGTCGACAGTATATGCAATTACCCAAAGGCATGCAGATTGCAAGTGGTGATTATCTCACTAGAGAGCCTGATGTTGGCAGCTTGTAGGCAGGTGCAGTCTGTACTCCCCACTGTAGGTGGAACTCCACCAAAGCAGCAAAGCAGAAAGGAAAGGAAGTCATGAAGAACTTGGTTCCTCTATGACTTCCTACGGTCACCAGCTGTTTGATTGAACGCTGGAGCCCCATGTGATCTTGACAGCCAGGGCCGCTGATAAGGCAGTACAGCCATCCTTCCTGTACTGGGCCCGGGCCCCATCAGTTCAAAAGGGGGGCCCAGACACCTGCTGGGCAGGAGGGCCAGCTGTCCTGTCTTATTGAATACACAAATCCTCCTCTGCCTTCCGCTGCCAGCTTCTCCCTTGGACTAAACTGCAGGGGAGTGGTTCTAGAACATGCACCCCTTCCATCTGCTGTCAGGACCACCCTGTGTGCCCCTTTCCCCCCCGCAGCACTGCCAGCTTCCCTCCTCTCCTGCCAGAAGCTGCTGCGGGGAAACAAGGGGATGTTTCAGGATGGAGAGCGGGGAAAGGGACCGGTAAATATATAATTTATTGGCCCCTTCCTTTCCTGAATGAACACAGTGAATGATCAGTACTAATCAGTCCTGTGTCCATTCATCACCACAGCATGGTAAATTGTGTTTACTGTGCTTCAGCTTGTGAATGCGCAAGAAGCTTCAGAGCGTTTCCAATTCATTCTCCTTTGCAACTGAGGCTGCAAAGAAAGTAAAACTGATAAAACTATGTCCTCAGTTACTGCTGGCTGGGCAGGGGGTGGGGGGTGGGGCCCTGTCAGGTAGGCTGTATGGAGTCCCATGATTTCTAACAGCAGCCCCATTGGCAACCATCTTGGATCAGGGCAGAGTCTATTTAAAACTCTGGCTCCCAGGTTTGGCATGCTTTGTGCGAGTGGCTAGTGTAGGAACAGGTTCTCTGTCTGGCAGAGACAGCACATAGTGGAAGGGAGAAGTTCCACAGGAGTAGGATAAGTGAAGTGACTACACTATCTCCACGTAGGAAGCCTGCCATCTGGGTGTGGACTGGCCAAGCCGCATTCCCAGAAACTGTCTGTATCATCTGAAGATACACTTCTCTGCTATGCTGTTGTAAATGGCTCTGGTCAGCTCTGGCTACCCACTGGGCCTAGTTGTACACTGTTGGGACTTCCTTAATACATTGTTCTCCCTCATCCCGGCCACCATGGGATCTCTGCTCGCCAACACACCACACTGACCACAAGCTAGCGATAGGTTAGATATTTGTCAGAGACTTGATCAAAGTCTTTCGAAAATAATTCAAAGTTGTGTTTGCTTTTAACCATCAATTTTGGATTGAATAGAATTTTCGAAACAAAAACCACATTCACTGTTAGAATTTTTTTTCCATCTAGCTATTTCTGTCTCAATAAAAAGCAATATGTTTGGTGGCTTGTGGATGATTAATGAGTGTAGGTACAGGGCAGGTCATCACTGGGAGCTGCAGGAGAATTCAAACAAACCCAGCGGCTCCTAAGGTAGTACACCTGTAAAAAAAAAGCAAAAAAAACAGCAAAGAAACCAGAACAAGTATCCCAAACATCCAGAGGTGTGGAATATAAGCAGCAGTTGGCGAGCACCAAAGAGGCAGCATCTCAACAAATGGCCTATCAAAAAAGAGCCTCTTTTATTACAGCTTGTAACTTTTAAAGTGAGCCTGCGTTGATAAGGCAATTCTTTAAGGCAAAAACTTTAAGGCAAAAAAACAGAACAATTCAGAAAAAAGTGCTTGATAATATAAAAAAAAATCAAATAACTATTGTAGTAATATGCCCAAACCATTGTGACTGATATGCTTTGATATTCTCTGCTATTTTAGTATACAGGATAGCTTAAATTTGCAACTGTAACAGAATGCTTAGGAAGATGCGTGCACAAGCACTGTACTCTATATATACATCATTGTGGGCCATGGGACGGGATGCATGACTTATGACTCATAACCAGACAGCCTATCAACCCGTGTTAACTCATGATGAGGTATCTTGGAGGGTCACTGACTTGTATAACCATAAAACTATATATTTCTATACAAATACATCATTTACTAACCACTCCCCCCCTCCCCTCTTTCTATTTGGTATGTTGAACCATATATAAGCTGTAACACACCTAATAAATGCAGACATTTTAAGAATGCATGGCTTGCTTCTCATTTCATGGTGTCTTCAGATATCTGAGGGCGTTGTTGGTCTACCTAATAGACAGGTGGTCTTCCAGAATACCTACTATTTCCTTTCAACTATAATCCCCCCCCCCTAATAATTTCCTGTATCAAGGCGCAGTTGAAAATGTATTTCCGCACCCGCACACTTACCACGTTACTATTTATACGTCACTACAGGCTAGTAACTTGACTTGCAATAAGGTACACACATAGGCACTCATGACCAATTGCCCATTATGGTCATTATTTACAGTACCTCGAGGTCATAGCAACCTATTGAGAATCAGCAAGGCTTACATAGTTTTGACCTGGAGCGTGTATCCTTACGCAAAGCATTAGTGCGAATATTGTGCCCTTCAGCATAAATATAATAATGGGTCTATTCATTCAGCGCTTTCAAGCATCACATGAGACCAATGACTGATGTATCTGACTCATCAAGAGTACCATTGAGCTGATGGGATGTCAAAGAAAAAGAGATATTATATAGAAAAATATTTACCGATGGCAGAAGTCATTATTAGATAATGGCTACAGCAATAGGAAGTTGAATTACATACATTTACTTAAAATTTTAGAGCAGCAGTTCTGAACCATAGTGAGGCTAGAGCCTGGTAAATCCTTACAAAACCTTTCAGGCCCCAACAGTTTAAAATGCATACTCATACGGTAAAAGTATGAGAATACAGAATACAGTTTTATCATGTATTAAATAGGCCTTTAAAGCATTGACATCAATGGGATTGTGGCTCCAGAGAGAGAGCCTCTCAGTTCAACAGTGTCAGTAGGATAGTGGCCACCAGGAAGGATAAACTCCCCAAATTACTGGTGTCAGTGGGAAAGTGAATCCCAGAACAAAATAATCCTTCAAATAATTGATGTTATTGAGATAGTGGCCCACAGGCAAGAACAGCCTCTCACGTCACTGGTGTTAGTGGCTTCCAGAAGTAACTGGTGTCAGTGGGATAGTGGTCCCTGGGGAGAATGGCCTCTCAAATCATTGGTGTCAGTAGTATAGTGGCATCTAGAAGTAACTGACTCCCCCCCCCAAATTATTGGTTTCAATGAGATAGAATCCTCAAAAAGAGAATAGTTCCTCAATTCATTGGCGTCACTGGGATATGGCCACCAGGAAAGAATAGCTCCCCAGAAAACAAATCCCTCAAACTATTAGCTGGGACAGTCAACCCCAGAAAAGAAATAGTCCTTTAAATCATTGGTGTCAGTGGGATGGTGGTCCCCAAAAGAGAACAGACTCCTAGATTATTGGTGTCAGCGGAATAGTGGACCCCCCCAAATCATTGATGTCAATGGTGGTACTTAACTTACCTTAGGACAGAAGGCAGTGCTGCCTGCAGATGAAGCCCACCAATGCCTCTGCTAATGATGTCTTTCTGTGTGCAGGTGCAACAGTACCAGGTAAGCACCAGGTAAGTTAGAGCCTATATTTCAGGTCCATTGTGTGGAGATCATTCAGCCATGGAGTAAACTCAGCTAAGGTTTTAATGTAAAAAAAAAATAGTAGTAGTACCTTGGCTTTGATGGTCCTCCGACAGGGCAGTCTAAGCCTGGTGTGACAGCAGCAGCTGTCAGATCAGATAGGAAGCCCTGGCCTGGCAAGAGGGAGATTGCAGCCCGGTTGTTGAGAACCACTGTGCTAGATGATCTGATGATTCAAGCATTGCTTAAAACAGGAGTCTCCAAACTGCGGCCCAGGGGCCGGATGTGTCCCTTTGCTTGCCTTTATCCGGCCCTTGGGGCACCATTCTCCCCACTGATCCCTGGCACAATTCTGCCCTCTGACACCAACAATGGGACCCTATTACTCATAATGACACCAACAATGGGACACTATTCCTCCTGCTAATACCAAATGTGAGGTTTACTCGCTGATGCCAGGAAAATTTCCACTCCCGCTGGCCACAATCCGGCCCCCCAAAAGTCTTCGGACAATAATCTGGCCCTTTGTTTAGAAAGTTTGGAGACCCCTGGCTTAAAATATTAAAGTATGAGGTAAAAGACCAGTCCTTCCAAAACTAATATTTCAGTCTTTGGTGAGTGCTGTAGAGGTAGAGATCTTTGAATCTTCATATTTGCACACCATTACATCAAGAGATCTTTCTCTTTCTGTTTTAAGAGGGTGAACGCTTAGCTGTATTTGGTTGGTGAATGGGCTTTAATAAATGTGTCATGTCTTCCAGGTTCTAAAAATCATAAAGCTGCACATGATTTACAGCTTGCTCAACTGCCATTTGCACTGCAATGGAAGGTCCCCATGTACTGGCAGGGCCCCTCCCCCTGTATAAATGGCCTGCTTATAGAAGATCCAAATGTTACCTGCAGAGAAAAAAGTTTTTTTACTTACCTTACCCTTATCTTCTGCACCTCTGGGAGTGATGTTAACATCCTTCTGGAAAAAATCCTGGGCAAGGATGACCAGATCAAATCTTGTGAGAAGACACTCCACTCCAGTCCACAGAAAGAGTATTTTCTTACCAGATTTGGGCTGCTCTGTATTTCCCAGGATCTCACCAGAAGGAGCGTGACATCACCTAGGAATCAGGGGTAGAAGAATGTAGTATGTGTGGAGTGGAGATTGGCTGAACACCCCCCTGTTTTGTAGACATGTGCAATTCGTTTAGTTCCAAATTTGTTTTTTAACGAATTGCGACAAATTTGTTAATTTGGAAATATCCGAATGAACGAAAACCCGCTAAACGAACTTTTCCGAATATTCGTAAATTCGAATATTCAAAAATTCGTAAATTTGAAAAAATTCGGAAATTCGAAAAAAAACGGAAATTCTAAAAAAAAAACGTAAATCCGAAAAAACCCAAAAATTTGAAAATCTGAAATAATAGCCAACTAATAATAACTTAACTATTATTTGCTATTAAATTATAGGTATTGGAATTTCCTTTCAAATTTGGCTGTTAGTGAACAAAATGAATACAAATGTAGCCGAAGTTACGAATTATCGGAAATAATGAATGCCTTATCTAAAGAAATGGAACGTAACAAATTAATAATAATAAATTACAATAATAATAAAAACATTTTATTATTATTATTATTATTTATTACTAAGTTGTTCCGTTCCATTTGTTTAGATGCGGCATTCGTTATTTCGGATAAATTCGTATTCATTGTATTGTATTATTGCATTCATGTTCACTAACAGCCAAATTTGAAAGGAAAGTTAGTAATAGTTAAGTTATTATTAGTTAGTTATTATTTCAGATTTTTGAATTTTCTGGTTTTCTGTTTTTTTAATTTCCGAATTTCCGATTTCTTTCGAATTTCTGAATTTCCGATTTTCCGTTCTTTTTTTTTGGAATTTCTGATTTTTTTTAGAATTTCTGAATTTCCGACTTTTTTTGAATTTTCGAATTTCTGATTTTTTTAGAATTTATGATTTTTTTTTTAGAATTTCTGATTTTTTTCAAATTTTTTCAAATTTCCAATTTTTTCAATTTTACGAATTTATGAATTGTGAACATAACGAATGACCCGAAAAACGAAGAATAAAAAAATACTGAATGAAACAAAAAGGAAAACAAACAAATTTCTAAAGAAAAAAGAAAAAAACGGCGTGGGGTCCCCCCATCAACATGGGGACAAGGTGCTTTGGGGTGGGGGGGGGGCAGCTCATCCCTCCCCTTTCCTAACCTGCCAGGCTCCAAAAAACAAAAAATAGTGTAGCGCTAATATAAAACAACCATGTGTTGTATAATATGAAGAACGATAGATTCCTCAAATGCACATTTCACAAAAGAGGACATAAAAACTATATAAAAAGACGGAAAAGTCCTAATAGTCCTCAAGGAATGTGTCTGGCAAAGTGATGGTAGTCCTCAATATGTATGTGACTTCATATTGCACGTTTCCATAAACAAAGAAAAGGATGATTCGAAGGTACACCCCCAGCAACAATAAGAAGGCTTACCGGAACCTTTGGACCCAATGAAACCTACGTTTGATTGGGTCAAACAAGCTTTGGTCATCAACGGCTGCTGAACTTCGGTGGAAGATGGAAAAAGATCCAAAGATGGTATATGGAACCGTATGAGCCTCGGGGATGATGTCCTCAGTAAAGATGGTTACAATAAATGGGGAAAAACAAAGAAAGGCCACATAGTGTAATCCTCCTCTGCTGCCACTTCCAGCAACGTCTGTTCTATATCTAACCTGCCAGGCTGCATGCTCAGATAAGGGTTGGGTATGGATAGTGGTGGGGACCCCACACTGTTTTTTTTTTTTATTCAGCTGTCAGCGGGGAAGCCCATTGACAGCTGATGACTCATCGATGTTTTGGATGCCGTGTCCGGCTCCCCAGGCCCTACTCATTAACATCCAGCTTTTACTGCACCGTGATTGGGCAAAGCTTTGCCCAATCAGGGCGCAGAATGCACTGTGCAGCATGCAGTGCATGGCAGGGCGAAAATTCGCCAAACACCCTGCAAATCCGGGTGTTTCCCAAATGGGGCAAACAGCCAATGTTTGGCCCGAACTCATGCTTGGGCTGAACCATTCGCCCAGCACTAGTGGGAAGGTACAGTGTGGTGTGGCGGCATTAAACACTCAGAGTCCAGTTGCAGTAATAGAACTGTATTGAAGTTAACATTAAAAAACCAGAGCTACCCAGCAGGAGACAACCCGTCCGGGTATACTCACAGTATGTTGCAACCAAGAGTATAACAGTTGGTCTCGGGTGCACCAACAACATCTGTCTTCAGGGGCGGAATGCGCTTGGCTGGTCCGTGCCCAAAAGGGGAGGCTTCAGGAAGGATGGCATGTCCCTGCTCATCCCCACTCATCTGGAACCTCTGCGTGCCGCTAATCACTGTCCTTAACAGGCAGGTGATCTGTCCCTAGATTACCCTCATGTGAAATGTGCACCAAGCCCGGGAGCCAGGGTCTTAAATAGACTCTTCCTGACCCAAGATGGCCACCAGAGTCCCATGGGCTGGCAGCAACCAATTAAAAAGCTGCCCCAGTGACCCAGGAAACCATAGAGGAACTATGTTCCTCTTGACTTCCTCCCCCTCTTCAGTGCCGCTGCTATTGAGCACCACCTGCAGTGGAGAAAGAAGACTGCACCTGCAACAAGTGAGTATAAAATCTAACTTTTTTCTTTATGGGTAACTTTTTTAACTACTAACAGCAGGCAATTTACACAGGGTGAGGGGGCCTGGATAGAAGGTGCAAACCTGACATTGTACTGCAAGATCTGTGTTAATAAATACACCTCACAGTCGGGGACTGTGGCAACTAATACATTTGATTCCTTTTTTTTTTTTAATTGCAAAGAAAGGTGAAAAAATATTGTTTGTATTTAATGATTTCAGAAACTCAATTTAAAAAGATGCTTGGTTTTTTATTATGGAGCAATATGGAAAAAAGGAAGAATATTTCATGAATGTGCAAGCACACAGTGACACGGCAATGACACAGCAAACAGGAGCCCCAGACTCGCTGACAAAAAGGCTGACTTATGAAGAGGAAGAAAGCCACGAACAGCATTTCAAGCTGTTCAAAGAAAAACGTTCCTACTAATTGGCCATCAAACCATTTTCAGGTTGTCTCACGAAGCGACACTGATCCTTGTCACGCTGAGCTTACAAAAAAGATACAGGGACGTGTTTACTATAATTAGAAGGCCAAGATGATCTGCCATGGGTTTTCTGTACCACGCAGGAAACATGTGCGTGGGCTGCATTGTTCAAGTTAAAGTAGATAAACTTGGAATGAGTCAGTCTTCGCAAAGCTGATATGTAAAGCCCAACTATAGTTTAATTTTTAAAATATCACGCTGAATTAAAAAAAAAAAAAACACTGCAGGCTACAATATTTACCTTCAGTCTGGAGCTTCCCCACCGCAGTACCTTTTTTTACCACAAGAAGTCCTCAGTCTTCTAGGTTGAATGGCACCCATCATTACTAAACCCTTAAAGGGTAACTCCACTTTTGTGGGGGAAAATAATAGCAAATAAAGAAAAAATAATTTAACATTTAACAATTGCAACACAAGTCACATTGTGATTGAATATTATTAAAAATTACCTTTCCTTTTCAATCTGCAGCCGCTCCAATTATCTAAAAATGCAATGCAATATGGCTACCTGGAGTTTTCTGTACACAGAATGTTACATAGTTGGAGGTGTGTGGAAATGTAGCGCTAATAGTGAAAAAGGGTAATGATAAAAAAAACTGTGCAAACTCAAATATATAACAATATGAGTCCCATCTATGTAAAAATAATAAAACATCAAATAAGTCCCAAGTGAATCAGTCCAAACAAATGGCGGGTTCACCCCGACAAAATGGTTGTTCACATAAACCAGGAAAAGATGAGCTGAGTATGTAAAACATCAGAAGAAAGTGTGACACCCAAAGTAGAATAAGAATGGTTACTCTAATGCCCCGTACACGCGGTCGGATTTTCCGACGGAAAATGTGTGATAGGACCTTGTTGTGGGAAATTCCGACCGTGTGTAGGCTCCATCACACATTTTTCATCCGATTTTCCGACACACAAAGTTTGAGAGCAGGCTATAAAATTTTCCGACAACAAAATCCGTTGTCGGAATTTCCGATTGTGTGTACACAAATCCGACGCACAAAGTGCCACGCATGCTCAGAATAAATAAAGAGATGAATGCTATTGGCCACTGCCCCGTTTATAGTCCCGACGTACGTGTTTTACGTCACCGCGTTCAGAATGATCGGATTTTCTGACAACTTTGTGTGACCGTGTGTATGCAAGGCAAGTTTGAGCCAACATCCGTCGGAAAAAATCCTAGGATTTTGTTGTGGAAATGTCCGATCAATGTCCAACCCTGTGTCTACGGGGCATTATGCCGCGTACACACGAGCGGACTTTTCAGCATCAAAAGGTCCGATGGTCTTTCTGACAGACTTTCGACGGAGCTGCGATGGACTTTCGAACGACCGGACTTGCCCACACACTAAAGTCCGTTTGAAAGTCCGTTGGTTTGAACGTGATGACGTACGAAGGGACTAGAATAAGGAAGTTCATAGCCAGTAACCAATAGCTGCCCTAGCATCGGTTTCCGTCGGTCGGACTAGCATACAGACTAACGGATTTTTCGACTGGCCTCGAGTCCATCAGAAAGATTTCAAACATGTTCCAAATCTAAAGTCCGTCTGATTTTCCATAGAAAAAGTCAGCTGAAGGTCCGATGAAGCCCACACACGGTCTGATTGTCCAGTCAAAAAGTCAGGTTGTGTGTACATGGCTTTACCAGAACCGGTGGACCTGGATGTCAGCGACACCAGTTCAGTAAAGTATGGATATCCAGATCATTGGATCAGCAGGAATGGTCCAAGGGGTCCAGAAAGGTCCAGAAATCTCACGGTGGGGTCTCGATGATAGTGACAGCCACTGAGCCGTGAGTGACCAGGTGGAAAAGGTCACACTAACTCACATCCCAGAGAGTATGTAAAGAAAAAAAGGGGGGCTTCCAATGGTGCAGATCAAAAAAGGTGGGTTTTTTATTCATAAAAACCAACATACAGGATAAAATGTGATCACAAGTAAAAGCAATATGAAGAGCAGTGAAACCAAGCCTTGGTTTCACTGTTCTTCATATTGCTTGATCTTTGCCATTGGGGGTATCTCACCAAAAAGTGAGGCCCGGAACGAAAGGACTGCAAGGAGGGATAGTGTAGGGCCGGGCATGACAGTGTGTCTAAGGGAGACACATATGGGGTTAATGTGGAAAGGAGTAATGGGAGTGGCAAGAAAGGGGAAGGTAAGAAAGAAGTTTTTGCCAAAGGGGAGTGGTTATATTTATAGAGGGGGCGGTGCAAAGGGTCAGTGTGAAGATGAACTTACAGGAGGAGGCAGTTTTTCTCACTGCTCCTCCATGATGGCAGAGATTGAAGCAATATCAGAGTGGCTGCAGAGACAGGCGCGGAGCTCATGGAGGATGAGGCAGACGGATCCCCGTCAGGTGAGGTGTCCCATCGCGGAGGTCGCGGCCTCCAGCGTGCTTGTCACCAGGGCCTGCATCTAGACCCATTCACCTCCCCAGAAGCCCGACAGAGGAGCGATCGCTTCCCCCGGCAAAAGAGCATCAGCCACAGCTTTCAGCAGGCCCTGGGTGGTCCACACGCCGCCTGCCTAATCCAGTGGGTGGGGCCACGGGCCAACATGGCGCCGGTTCCCCGCACGGACATCGTGGGTCAGGAAGCAGGGCGGCATCCCCATCCGCACACAGCGATCAGAGGGGGGAGATGATGAGGGACGGAGAGCCGAGCAGAGACACGGAGGTGGTGGAGCGGGAGATTGGGAAGTCGGTGAGGGGGCGGAGCCTACCGGGACAGCACTCGGTGGGACAAGATGGCGGAGGAAGAACAACACATGACAGCCAGGACATCGCCAGGTCAGGTCAGTGACGCCGGTCTGGAGAAGGAGGAATTTCGGGGGTGAAGCGGGCCCCACAACTGCCAAGCACCACGGCCTTAGGGATTTCATCTCCCGGGGGGCTTGCTATGCCACCCATCCTGGAACAGGACGAGAGGTCAGAAGGGAAAGCATCAGGGGAGGAGGAACCACTAGTACCAGCGATGGAGAGCAACGCGGCGGCTGTTGGGGGAGCTCCTGGTCAGCCCGGTAAGTCAATGGTTAATTTGTCTTTGTCTGATGCATTGCAGGATGTGTTAGGGGTGGTAGCTGCGGGTACGGTTAGGCCAGCAGTTCCTTTGATACAGTCAGGGGGGGATACGCTGGGCCAGCAGGGGGCAGGGCACAGGCAGCTGACGGATTTATTGGAGGGCCTGCGGGCGTTGTTAGGTAGATTTGAGGCAGTGGTTGGAGGAACTGGGGGATCTGGGGTGGAGATGCCCCCGGCAGCTCCGATACCCGTGCAGTCAGGGGTAGGAGTGGTCACCGAGAAGGCAGGGGAAAAAGGGGATACGGAGAAGGCGGAGAGGACCAATATGGTCAGGACTGCGAACGCGGCAAAGTGCGAAGTATACCTCTACTTCGAGGGCCTGCTGGGAGCTCATCTAAAACAGGAAGTCCGGGATAAGATTTACAAGGGCGAGTATGTGGAGATTTTTCGCTACTGCCATTGGAAAAAATTAACTTGGACAGGGTGAAACCTGATGATTCCAAGAAGGAGAACGAGGAAAGAAGGAGGTACAGGCTTATACCGTGTACATTTGTTAACTGGCTGCAAGCGTTTGCCATTATGGTGAGCGTTATTGGTGAGAAGAACCCCGAGCATTGCTCGGCTTTGTTCTGTTACATGGACGCTATAGGAGGGGCACATGGGGTGTACGGTGGTACTGCTTGGCTTAGATACAACGAGCAGTTCAGACAGCGCAGAGCAGGCCGCCCGTCTCTGCATTGGGATCATAAAGATATTAGCCTCTGGATGAGGCTTATGTCTTCAGCGAGGGCCCCGCCTCAGTTTTTTTCAGGGGAAGGCCGGGGGTACACATTCCTCAGGACTGCCGGCCGGAAAGAAGTGGGGAGTATGCTGGCAGTGCAATGAGGGCTCCTGTAAATTTGGAGCAGCATAAAAGTTCAAGCACGAGTGCTCTGGGTGAGGGGGAGCCCATATATTGTCCAGGTGTTTTAAGAGAGGGAAGCATGCCGGTGACTCTGCTCAAAAGAGGGACGACGCCGGTGAGGGTGGAAAGGATGCTTCCTTTTCTAAGTAAGTATCCAGACAGGGAAGCGGCAAAGTTATTGGCTTCGGGGTTTCAGGACGGTTTTAAGAACCCGTGTTCGTTGGCGATGGTTCTGCCAAAGGCAAGGAATCTGACATCTGCTTTACAGCATCCGGGGGTGGTGGAGGACAAATTGGGAAGAGAAGTGGCCATGGGGCGCATGGGGGGGCCCTTTGCCAACAAACCCTGGCAGGATTTGGTGGTGTCACCATTGGGGGTGGTGCCCAAGAAGGAACCGAACAAGTTCCGCGTGATACACCACTTATCTTTTCCAAAAGCCATGTTCGCGGCTTTCAGCTCGTTTTTGGAGTGGGTGATTAGGGAGGTTTCCGGCTTAGGTTCAGTCATACATTATTTGGATGACTTTTTGTGTATAGGCCCCCCTGCTTCCTCTGTGTGTGCGATTCTACTTTCCACGTTGCAGCACATCGCAGGCAGGTTTGGTATACCATTGGCCGCAGAAAGAACGGAAGGCCCAACGGCTGAACTTAGCTTTTGGGGATAGTAATAGACTCAATGGCGATGGAGTGCCGATTGCCCAGAGGTAAGTTGGAGGACTTGCAGAAGGAAATTCGGGAAATCCACGGACTGCGGAAAGTTCAGTTGAGGACTCTGCAGTCGTTGCTGGGTAAGTTGAATTTTGCCTGCAGGATCATCCCCATGGGGCAGGTATTGCCGACGGCTGTCGGCAGCCACCGCGGGGGTAAAGGCCCCGACTCATTTTATTCGCCTGACCGGGGAACACAGGGAGGATTTAAAGGTGTGGTATGAGTTTTTAGCCTCATACAATGGCAGGGCGGTGTGGATGTCTGGCCCGGTGAGTAATTTCGATGTAGAGCTGGTTACAGACGCTGCAGGCTCCATGGGCTATGGTGCATTTTTCCAAGGGCAGTGGAGCGTGGACCCCTGGCCGCAGTCTTGGGAGAGGGCGGAGTTCCTTAAGAATTTAGTGCAACTGGAACTTTTCCAGTGGTGCTGGCTTTGGAACTGTGGGGGGAGGCATGCCAGATTCTAAAGTTGAGAATAAATTGTGACAACATGGGAGTAGTGCAGGTGGTCAATCGCATGTCTGCGTCACCACAACCAGTTATACGGCTTTTGCGGAAACTGGTGTTGAGGTGTTTGAGATTAAATATTTTATTTATGCGGTGCACATCCCGGGTGTCGACAATTTGCTAGCTGACTCCTTGTCTCGATTTCAATGGAACAAGTTCAGGGAGCTGGCTCCGGGTGCACAAAAAGAAGGAGTTCCTTGCCCGGACTGGATTTGGGAGCTGCCCTTGGAGTCACCGCGGGATGGATTCGGCAGTCTAAGTGAGTCCACTTGGTCAGCCTACGCGAAGGTATGGAAAGAATGGTCAGGGTTGGTACAGGAGGCAGGGGCTGGGAAAATGGGGTCTAACGGGCGGTTACTGGTATTGTATTTTGTAGCTAGGAACATTGAAAAATGTTTTTTCGGTCTCTTCCATCGATAAAAAAATGGCGGGCTTATCGTTTCTTTTCAAATTAATGGGAGGGGAGGACTGGAAAAAAGATTTTGGGTGAAGCAGGCCATAAAGGGTTATCGAAAACAGCATATGTGGAAGGATGTGAGACGGCCTGTCACTTTTGCGAACCTGGGGTCCGTATGTGCGATGTTGGGTTCAATATGTAAATCGCGGTATGAAGCGTTGCTGTTTACAGCAGTGTTCTCGCTAGCATTTTTGGGGTTTTTCGGACAGGGGAGTTGGTTAGCCCATCGAAGTGTTTGGCAGTGGGCCTGTTGGGAGCAAGATGTGCAGGTGGAGGTGGATAGAGTGTGTTTGCGGCTGCCCAGGTCAAAAACTGATCACCAGCGTAAGGGTGTGGATGTGTCGCTGTTCGCATTACCTGGGTCTAGGGTGTGCCCTGTTGAGGCAGTGCGTGAATTTCCGAAGATTAGAACAGATGGGGCAGGGCCATTCCTGAGGCATGAGGATGGGTACTACTTGTCAAAGTTTCAGTTCATATCAATTTTTAGGAAATGTCGTAAAGCAGCTGGGTTGGACGGGGCAGGGTACGCTTCACACTCCTTCCGCATAGGGGCGGCTACAGAAGCTGCCAGATGTGGGTTGGATGAGGCGGCTGTGCGCAGAATTGGAAGATGGGATTTGTTAGATTTCGGTCTTATATTAGGCCTCATTTGGCCGTGGAATAGATATAAAAAAAAAAAAAAAAAAAACTATCTTGGATGTTTACAGGAAAAGGAGGGTGCATGTGGGATTCGCATGTTGTGATATGGTTGTGTTAAGTTGACAGGTGTGTTGCTGCCTTTATGTTATTTGTTTGTCGTTTCAGATGGAGGTTCAGTACGCCTTGTCTGGATCATAGGGCACTCCTAGGTGTGTTGGGGGGCCAGGAGAGGAGACGTAAGACCGGATGGCAGGCAATTGGGTATTTTCCAGGAGGGAGGCTTATCGGAGATGGTTGGGGATACCCGGGATGAGGTGGGGTAGAGTGATGGTGGAGGTGGAGAGGTACGTAAGGCTGGATAGACCACCTGACGTGTTAGTGATACATGAGGAATGATTTGGGGATCCGGACAATCAGGGACCTGATCGCGGATATTAAATCCGATTTCACGCACTTGCGCACTAAATTCCCGGGTACCCCTTTTTGCTGTGGTCTGACATTGTGGCTAGAACGACATGGCGTTGGGCTAGATCTGTGGTGAGCATCAGTAAGACGCGTATCAACAAAGTAGTGGGTAGGTTCGTGGCACAGAATGAGGGTATTGTGATTAGGCACAGAGAGCTTGGAAAAAATGTGGGGCTCTACTTGAGGAGTGATGGAGTTCGTCTCTCTGAAGTGGGGATTGACTTATGGCTATGGGTTTACAGGAAGGAATAGAACGGGCCCTGAGGGTGTGGAGGTGCCCTCAAGGGTAAGGTTGTCACCCTTTCGGGCTGTGGCGGTGTTCTTCTGGTGGTCTTTGACGGTGGCAGTAAACGGAGGGATCAAAAAGGGGTGGGGGGCTCATCGTTTGTATGTGCCCTTCCGGTGTATTCCTGAACGGTGGATGGAATACTGGAATGGTTGCACTGTGGGAAGGGGTTGTCTCCGAGCGGTCACAGCTGGAGGCCTATCAGTTTGGAAAAGGTCCCACAGTGCATTGGTGTGGTATGTGGTTATACGTGGTTAAAAGGTGGGTCACCGTCAGAGACCATCAGACTGGGGTTAACAGGTTATGTTATTGTTTATTATATTTATATATACAGTATATATAATATATATAGTGGTTTGGAGTTATTTAGTTGGTTTGTTTTAATAAAATAGGCTGTTATGGCCATTTTACTCCATAAAATATAAGTGTGGTCTCATTATTTGAGGTGGGTAAGGTACGGGTTGGAGATAAGTGGGTAACAGCAATATGAATGAAGGGGACATTTAGACTACACTGGTCAAGTGAGGCCCGGAACGAAAGGACTGCAAGGAGGGATAGTGTAGGGCCGGGCATGACAGTGTGTCTAAGGGAGACACATATGGGGTTAATGTGGAAAGGAGTAATGGGAGTGGCAAGAAAGGGGAAGGTAAGAAAGAAGTTTTTGCCAAAGGGGAGTGGTTATATTTATAGAGGGGGCGGTGCAAAGGGTCAGTGTGAAGATGAACTTACAGGAGGAGGCAGTTTTTCCCACCCTCCCGCCCTAGATATGTGTGCAATGTGTCCGTGTGTACTTGCTGCTCTGTTTTTAATTTATTGCAGGAAAAGGAAGAAGGTCGTCATGACAGCGGATAGGTGCCCTTCAGGGCTATGGCGGTGTTCTTCTGGTGGTCTTTGACGGTGGCAGTAAACGGAGGGATCAAAAAGGGGTGGGGGGCTCATCGTTTGTATGTGCCCCTCCGGTGTATTCCTGAACGGTGGATGGAATACTGGAATGGTTGCACTGTGGGAAGGGGTTGTCTCCGAGCGGTCACAGCTGGAGGCCTATCAGTTTGGAAAAGGTCCCACAGTGCATTGGTGTGGTATGTGGTTATACGTGGTTAAAAGGTGGGTCACCGTCAGAGACCATCAGACTGGGGTTAACAGGTTATGTTATTGTTTATTATATTTATATATACAGTATATATAATATATATAGTGGTTTGGAGTTATTTAGTTGGTTTGTTTTAATAAAATAGGCTGTTATGGCCATTTTACTCCATAAAATATAAGTGTGGTCTCATTATTTGAGGTGGGTAAGGTACGGGTTGGAGATAAGTGGGTAACAGCAATATGAATGAAGGGGACATTTAGACTACACTGGTCATGAAATTTTTGTTGCAGGGGATGCCTGAAATCTGACTTGAATCTTAGTGCAGACTTCTGGGAAAATTGGTAAGCCAGTCACACAAGCAGGAAATGATGTTTCTGGGGAGTGGTCAGTACACGTGTATCTGGATTTTGCAAAAGCATTTGACACAGTTCCCCATAAACGTTTACTGTACAAAATAAGGTCCGTTGGCATGGACCATAGGGTGAGTACAAGGATTGAAAACTGGCTACAAGGACGAGCTCAGAGTGTGGTGATAAATGGGGAGTACTCGGAATGGTCAGGGGTGGGTAGTGGGGTTCCCCAGAGTTCTATGCTGGGACCAATCCTATTTAATTTGTTCAATCTCTGTATTTGCGGACAATACTAAGCTAAGCAGGGCAATAACTTCTCCGTAGGATGTGCAAACCTTGCAAAAAGATCTGAACAAATTAATGGGGTGGGCAACTACATGGCAAATGAGGTTTAATGTAGAAAAATGTAAAATAATGCATTTGGGTGGCAAAGATATGAATGCAATCTATACACTTGGGGGAGAACCTCTGGGGGAATCTAGGATGGAAAAGGACATGGGGATCCTAGTAGATGACAGGCTCAGCAATGGCATGCAATGCCAAGCTGCTGCTAACAAAGCACACAGAATATTGGCATGCAGGATACTCCCAATAGGAACACGTCTAAAGGGATGCAGGCCCAGCAGCTTTCCTCATCAGAGCTCTGCAGCTGCACAGCTGACTGTTAATTATGAAACCACTCCCATTAGACCCACCCAGAACAGAGGCATAGAGGAACAAGCAGGGATTTCTTCAGAATAATAACAGGTAGAAATCTGCAACAAAGGTTGTTAAAATCCTTGAAATGTACATCGATCACCCAGAGGGGAATGTTTTTTTCTGAACAAAAGTGGAGTTACGCTTTAAGACTGAGGAAAGATTGTAAGTGCAGGGCGTAATGACACCTTCTCTTGAACATCACAGTGTATTGATGCAGTGAGGGGTGCCGATGTAGTCATGTCAATGCTGCACTCTGGTCTTATCACCCATTGCAAGGAGATGACAGAAGAGGAAAATAACCCTATGCATCACATGACCAACCAGAAGACATCAGAAAAAGGTGATAAAAAAACCCCCATAAAGGTCTGTTTCAACTGTTGCACTGCATTAACACATGTGCATTAGCACACACTGGGGTTTATTTACTAAAGGCAAATTCACTGTGTACTACAAGTGCTCTTTGAAGTGCAGTCGCTGTAGATCCGAGGGGGACATGCAAGGACCATAAAAACAGCATTTTTGCTTGTACATGATTGGATGATAAAATCAGCAGAGCTTCCCCTCATTTCAGATCTTCCCCTCAGATCTAAAGCGACTGCACTTCTAAGGGCACTTGTAGTGCAGAGTGGATTTGCCTTTAGTAAATTAACCCCATTATGCCATGTGTTAAGATGCCTCTCGTTAGGATAGAATAGATATTCCTTTAACCACTTCACCCCCGGACCATTTGGCTGGCCAAAGACCAGAGAACTTTTTGCGATTCGGCACTGCGCAGCTTTAACTGACAATTGCGCGGTCGTGCGACGTGGCTCCCAAACAAAATTGATGCAACAATTTTGAAAAAAATACATTATTTTTTAATTTTTGCTATAATAAAAATCCCCAAAAAATTATTTAAAAAAAATTTTTTCCTCGGTTTAGGCCGATACATATTCTTCCACATATTTTTTGTTAAAGATATCGCAATATGCGTTTATTGATTGGTTTGCGCAAAAGTTATAGCGTCTACAAAAGAGGGGATAGTTTTATGGCATTTTTATTAATAATTTTTTTTTTTTACTAGTAATGGCGGTGATCAGCGATTTTTATCGTGACTGCGACATTATGGCGGACACATCGGACACTTTTGTGATCAGCGATCAGTGCGATTAAAAATACATTGATTACTGTGTAAATGTGACTGGCAGTGAAGGGGTTAACCACTAGGGGGCGCGGTAGAGGTTAAGTGTGTCCTAGGGAGTGATTCTAACTGTGGGGGGATGGGCTATGTGTGACACGACACTGATTACGGTGATCAGTGTCCTGTCACTAGGCAGAAGGGGGAAATGCTTGTTTACATCAGAATTTCCCCCGTTCTTCCTCTCCGTGAGACGATTGCGGGTATCCCCGCGGACATGGAGTCCGCGGAACCTGTGATCACACTCACGGAGATCGCGGCGCGCACGCAAGCAGCTTCTTAAAGGGCAACATACAGGTACGTTAATCTGCCTGTACGTGCCCTATTGCTTGGCGTGAGCTGGTCAGCAAGCCGTTAAATTGGCTGCATAAAGCACCAAATCCCATGTAGTGTTTTCAACAAAGCAGCATATGAAAATACATCTTAGTGCATTGCCACACGTTGCACCGAGCTGCAACACAAGTGAGTTGGGATGGTGTGGCCATTAGTTTATACTACTTATTATATGAATTCATTGCATCCTTTAGAAGTGATTTATATACAGTGGAACCTTGGACTACGAGTAACGTGGTTAACGAGCGCTTTGAAAGACGAGCAACTTTTTTTTAAAAATTCTGACCTGGTTTGCGAGTGTTGTCTTGCAGAACGAGCAGAATTCAAGCTAATCTGGTGTGCAGTACCGCATTTGGCCAGAGGTGCAGGGACGCTGGGGACACTCGGAACAGTTCGGAGCCGTTCGGAGTCGTTCGGAAATACTCGGAAACACTCGGAAATACTCCGTTCCGGAGTGTTTCAGAGGCTTTCCAAGGCTTTCTGAGTTCAGCCAAACTGTCTCTGAGTATTTCCGAGGCTCTTCGGCGCCCCCCCACCCCTGGCTACATGTGGTATTGCATGGAATAAAAGTCAATGCAGAACGAGTTATCTTCCTTTCCATTTACTTCTATGGGGGAAACTCGCTTTGATATACGAGTGCTTTGGATTACAAGCATTCTCCTGGAACGGATTATGCTCGTAATCCAAGGTGCCACTGTACATGAATATTTTTGCTTACTTTTAAAATTTAACTCATAAGGAGATATTTACTAAAACTGGAG
The DNA here is from genome assembly GCF_042186555.1 of Aquarana catesbeiana. NCBI lineage: Eukaryota > Metazoa > Chordata > Amphibia > Anura > Ranidae > Aquarana > Aquarana catesbeiana. Next base: position 90,165,603 of record NC_133329.1, on the reverse strand, counting down.
CACAGAGAATCTGGTGCAGCTGTGCATAGCAATCAATCAGCTTCCAGGTTTTATTGTCAAAGTGTAATTCAACAAGCTGAAGTTAGAAGTGGATTGGCTACCATGCACAGTTCCACCAGATTCCTCCTGTTTTAGTAAACCTCCCCTATAGTATTGACATTTTATGTGCAGCCTCTGGTTGTCCTCTTTCTGCAGTGAACAATCATTAGTGTCCACCTATTTCTCCAAGTTCTGCCTCTGACTTGCCCACTATCTAGTGGCCATAGCTCCCAACTGTCCCTGATTTCGAGGGACTGTCCCTGATTTGGAGCAATGTCCCTCTGTCCCTCTTTCTGCCTCACTTGTCCCTCATTTTGCTTTGATCTATATATGATTTATATAGTTGTATATAAAATGCACTTTTTATCTTTCAAAAAATGTTTCCCAGGGCTAAACCTTTCATCCAATGTCTAAACTGCAGCATTTGTAAATGTCAAAAGCCAATATAAAGGAATAGTAGTGGTTAAAAATAAGCCCTTGTGGGCTTAACTAATCTATTTTTGGGGTTAATTCTCCTTTAAGGGGGCGTGGAAAGGGGGCGTGTCCTATGCCTACATACTTTTGCTAATCGGTGTCCCCCATTCCCGTCTCAAAAAGTTGGGAGGTATGTAGTAGATATTTAATACTATGCAGGTAGGTCTCCACTTAGGCTGATGAAGAGGTGTGACACCTCGAAACGTGTTCCTTCCTTGCATGCCAAAGGGTCTGACATCAGGCGGAGGCTGTTATTCACATCACAGCTGAACTTCTGGGGTGCCTGTTCCCCATACAAGCCTACAATGGTGCTGGCATTCCTGTGTCACCTCACAGCTAATGCCCCTGGCCAGGGCACAGTGTTAGCCAATGGATGTCGCTGGTCCCTTCCTGTTTGTGGCAACTTAAGGGTAGATTTAGATGTGCATTCTTTCCTCTGAAGCGTGATCCACATTTGGATTACACTTCAGAGGCTACTGACAGGGGGGTGAAGAAGCGTTGTGACACTTCCTCACCAAGTGATTTAATGTAATTTTTGCTGAGAAACATACCGAAAGCATGTGTAGGCAGGTGCCGTCTGTTGTTTCCACTGCAGGTGGCACTCAACTGCAGCGGCAGTGCAGAGGGAGACAAAGTCACTAGGGCAGCAATCTGATTGGATGCTGGTCGCCCCTGTGACTTTGGTGGTCATCTTGAATGGGGCAGAGGCTATTTAAGACCTTGATCCCTTGATTTGGCTACTGTCTGTCAGGGACAGTTTTAGCGGCAGGGAAAGGTTCCAATTGAGTAAGGAAACCTTAGGGCTCCAGACTCTCCTTGGACACCTTACCGTTTGGTCTCGAAATGGCCAAGCCACATTCCACCCCTCCAGACAGACGCTTTCAGTTCAGCTGCAACCTGCTCCTCCACACACTGTTAGTATCCGTGAGTGTTCCCGATTGAGTCTTCTCCCATCGGGTTTGTTGTGAACTGTTTTGCCATTACTTTTTTTTACTTGGAAAAAACCATCTTTTATGATAGAAAATACATTTTACAAGCCATTTGGGTACACAAATGCAAGGAAAGTCAAGTACATAACATGACAGCAAAATTTAATAAGCAAAAGTTTTGTAAGATGTGTATTCTTATATCCGTAGGTGTAGTGAATCGAATAGTCCATTAATCCAACCTGTAAACAAATTGTGCCCCGGATGCAGAGAAGAACCTCACCGGTTATGACCCAACTAAACACAGGTCTCCCCATCCCCCAACCATCTGTCCCATATCTTAGAATATTTTTGCGAAGATCCCCTGTGTGCATAGATCACTTTCTTGAATGGTAGGGTATCGTTTATTGCTTTTTTCCACATCTGCATCGTGGGGGGTACATTCTGCATCCATCTCTGAGCTATCACTTTACGCGCCAAAAATAGAGTTTCAGAGATGAATATTGTGTGATACTTATCCATCTCTACATCTGGCAGTAACCCCAATATACATAACTTAGGGTTCAGCACCACAGGGGACCCCATATTGTCATGGAGGAAGCGGATAACCTGTGCCCAAAATGTCTGGACAGGAGGGCAGCTCCATATGAAATGGTAAAATGAACCTGGATCAGCTCTGCACAAGCGACGCGTCGGATCCGGCGTGTGCTGGAACTTCGCCAATCTCAACGGTGTCAGATAGGCTTTATGAACAATATATATTTGTGTCAGTCTATCTGACATCTTGGGAGATACTGTCCTGGTTCCTTCTAAGATCTCGTTCCAGTCAGCGTCATCTATAGGTCCTATATCTTGTTCCCATTGCGTCTTAGCTTTGTGTGACACAACTGCTACTCCCCTTTGTCTAATTGTGTAGTACAGGAGTGATATCAGCTTTGAGGGGTCATCTCCTAGAATTATACCCAACACAGGGGGAGGCTCCATTTCTAGATCCATACTCGGTAACTGGGTTTTAAGCGCGTGACGGAGCTGCAAGTATTTAAATGCTAGATGGTTTGGGAGTGAAAACTCCTCCTTAAGTGTCTGGAATTGCTTAAGCCCGGATGTGGATATGACCTGATGGAGATATAGTATTCCGTACCTAGCCCAGACTATTGAATCTGGAATCGTTTCCAATTCCGGCATCATATTATTAAGCCACAATGGGGTGTGTGAATGAAATTTCCCCACATTTTGGTTTTTAACCCCCCTGGCGGTATTCCCGAGTCTGGCTCGGGTTGGATTTTTCATACCAAAAGCGGTAACCCCGAGCCAGACTCGGGCTTGCATCGCAGGATCCAGGAAGAGCATACTTACCTTGTCCCCTGGTTCCTGCGATGTCTCCCCGCTGTGATCGGCGAGCCGCTGTGTCTCGCTCGATTCACAGTGCCGAGCTCCGTTCCCTGCGAGCGTTGCGACGCACGGGGACGGAGTTCGGCGGTAAATTCAAAAGTGAAACACACAGTATAGATACAGCATACTGTAATCTTACAGATTACAGTACTGTATCAAATAACTACACATCCCCTTTGTCCCTAGTGGTCTGCCCAGTGTCCTGCATGCAGTTTTATATATATAAAACTGTTCTTTCTGCCAGGAAACTGGAGATTGTCCATAGCAACCAAAACTGTCTCTTTACATCAAAAGTGGTTTTAGAGCAGCTAGAAAAAAGCGATAATAAATTAGAATCACTCGCAGAATTGAGCGATAGTGATTTGTGAGGAGATCCGTCATCAAACACTAAAAGTAACAAAAGCTAAAATTCTGCAACTGAGCAAATTTCAGTGTTTTTGATTTGATTACATTATTGAATAATTTTTATTATTATTATATTATTATTTGTTATAATTATTTATAGTTATTTATTATATTATAATTTTTTATTTCGTTTTTCAAACTTTATCATACCCGGGATGTCTACTAGACTCTTGTTTGGACAGATTCAAGTGAACTATTCCTAAGAATTACAGGCCTACAATATAAAACGCCAAATTTCTGTGCAAAATAATTGTACCGCTTTCAGCACCTAAAATCAGAAATAATCATACCGCCAGGGAGGTTAAGAGAAATTTCCCATATTCTTTGGTGATGCATCAACATGCCCGAGTTGTAACGCGCAGTGGGGCCTGGTGCTTTTTTCCCACGTAGGATAGCCTGAATTGGTGTAAACGTCGGGTGTCCCAGGTTGTCACAGACCAAAGATCTATATCGCTGCATTTCCGACGTGTGAAAGTGGTACATATGGGAAAGTTGTGAGGCTAGGTAGTACTCCTGTAAATCCGGGAGGGCTACGCCCCCCATGTCTATGGGGTTCTTTAAGGTTTGCCAGGCTAGTTTGTGTCTGCTTTGCCCCCAGACAAATGAGTTTATAATAGCTTCCATCTGTTTGAAGAGTTTTAAGGGGATGTATAGAGGGGCATGCCATACCAGATATAAAATCTTGGGCAGTATAATCATCTTAATTTAGTTTACACGGCCCATCACCCCCATAGGCAATCTAGACCATGTCTGCGTTTTACTTTTCAGTAAATTAAACAAGGGAGCTATATTTAAAGGAGTGTAGTCCACCAGATCCCTAGTCACCTCCACCCCCAAGTATTTAATCTTGGATACCCTGGCAAGTGGTAATGGAGGGGACGTGAGGGGAGGAGGGAACACATCTATTGGAAGAATCTGGGACTTGTCCCAGTTTATACGCAGACCCGAGTATCCCCCCATTTGTTTGATAAGTTTTAAAGCGTCCTGGAGTGATGGTCCCTGATCCGCAAGGTATAGTATGGTGTCGTCGGCATACATTCCTATTTTATCGACTGTGGGGCCTCGACGCAGACCTTGAATATCAGGGTGTGCTCTAATAGCAATGGCCAGTAGTTCAGCCACCAGCGCATACAGTAAAGGGGAGAGGGGACATCCCTGTCTAGTACCCCTCTCTAGTGGAAACTGCTCCGAGAGCCAGCGTTTTGCCTTTACTTTAATACAAGTTTCATTGTTTGCCCCCCAGTATTCATACTTTTTTCTTCTTAATGCCTTAAAAAATCATACAAACCAATAGCTAGCCATGTAGACCAGCTTCTATTGCTTTAACTATAGTGGAGAAACAGGAGATCAGAACTACAATACCTTAAATACTGTTCATAAGTCAACATTTTTGGGTGAATCAAACTTCTGCCCCTCTTCTGTGCTCTGTGGTTGCTTCTGTTGGCCATAGCTCCCAACTGTCCCTGATTTTGAGGGACTGTCCCTGACTTGGAGCAACGTCCCTCTGTCCCTCATTCCTCCTCATTTGTCCCTCCTTTTGGTCTGATCTATATAGATGTATAGAAAATGCACTTTTTATCTATCAAAAAGTGTTTTCCAGCGCTAAACCTTTCATCTGATTTCTAAAGTGCTGCATTTGTAAATTTCAAAAAGCCAATATAAAGGAATAGTAGTGGTAAAAAAAAAGCACTTGCGGGTTTAACCAATCTTGTTTTTTTGTACAATTCTCCTTTAAGAGGGTGTGGTAGGAGGTGTGTCCTATGCCTGCATACTTTTGCCGATAGGTGTCCCTCATTCCCATTTCAAAATGTTGGGAGGTATGCTGTTGGCCCCCACATCACGAATGGGCATGGGGCCAGCAGGAGGAACCACAGCACTCAGCATAAGAACAAGGCCTCTCATACACTCATAAACTTTCCTGATGTAGAGGATTTATTGGAAATGGCATAAGGCAAACCTAGCAGTGCAAGCAGTGGGACAGGTAAGTGTTCGTTGTCTTTTTTTTTTACATGGTGACCTTTGTTTCATTTAAAAGAGTTACTTTAAAGAATACACTTTTATTACAGAAACCTTCTACAAAGCACACAGAATGTGCCGAGACTCAGTGAAATTTCAACCTTTTCATATTGCTTTTCAGCATCAACACATGCGGAGTAATTGCATGTAATCATTAAAAAGTTTATTACTTAGCATTTAAAAGGGAAAAAAACTTTTAAGTCATAAATCAAACAGATTTTTTTATGTAAAGTGATAATATGTATAGTAAAACTGTAAAAATGGTATAAAAGAAGCGTAAGAAAGTCTGGAGATTTTACTCCAGGACCCTCTAATGTTAAATGGCTTTTTGGAGGTGGGAAGGTAAATGCATTTTAGAATTTACATTTCATTCTGACCAGTGAGCCATTTTCTATTGGTCACGAGACCTTGCTGGATGCCCCATTTCTGCTCTAATATATCCCTTCCCAGACATTCCTAGCAAAGGATGGAAAACTCTTAATTTGTTGAAGTCTTGTTGTTGATATTTGTACTGATTTTGGCATTTCATAGATTACTAGCTGTCCAGAATTTGAAAACTGAAATATGTTTTGGGATATTAACCACTTCAACCCCGGAAGATTTTCCCCCTTAATGACCAGGCCCTTTTTTGCGATATGGCACTGCATCGCTTTAACTGACGGTCGTACGACGCTGTACCAAAATAAAATTGGCGTCCTTTTTTCCCACAAATTGAGCTTTCTTTTAGTAGTATTTGATCGCCTCTTTGGTTTTTATTTGTTGCACTATAAAGAAAAAAATAGCCACCGATTTGGAAAAAAAATCCAAAAAAACCCAAAAAACAATATTTTTTACTTTTTGCTATAATAAATATCCCAAAAAAAATATTAAAAAAACAAAACAAAAAAAAAGAATAGGCCAATATGTATTCTTCTACATATTCTTGGTAAAAAAATCGCAATAATTGTATATTGATTGATTTGCGCAAAAGTTATAGCGTCTACAAAATAGCGGATAGATTTATGGCATTTTTATTATAATTTTTTTTTTTTTTACTCGTAATGGCGGTGATCAGCGATTTTTAGTGGGATTGTGACATTGCGGCGGACAGTGTATATATACAGTATCTCACAAAAGTGAGTACACCCCTCACATTTTTGTAAATATTTTATTCTATTTTATCTTTTCATGTGACAACACTGAAGAAATGACGCTTTGCTACAATGTAAAGTAGTGAGTGTACAGCTTGTATAACAGTGTAAACTTTCTGTCCCCTCAAAACAACTTAACACACAGCCATTAATGTCCAAACCGCTGGCAACAAAAGTGGGTACACCCCTAAGTGAAAATGTCTAAATTGGGCCAAAAGTGTCAATATTTTGTGTGCCCACCATTATTTTCCAGTACTGCCTTAACCCTCTTGGGCATGGAGTTCACCAGAGCTTCACAGGTTGCCACTGGAGTCCTCTTCCACTCCTCCATGACAACATCACGGAGCTGGTGGATGTTAGAGACCTTGCGCTCCTCCACCTTCCGTTTGAGGATGCCCCACAGATGATCAATAGGGTTTAGGTCTGGAGACATCCTTGGCCAGTCCATCACCTTTACCCTCAGCTTCTTTAGCAAGGCAGTGGTCGTCTTGAAGGTGTGTTTGGGGTCATTATCATGTTGGAATACAGGTCTCTGAAGGGAGGGGATCATGCTCTGCTTCAGTATGTCACAGTACATGTTGGCATTCATGGTTCCCTCAATGAACTGTAGCTCCCCAGTGCCGGCAGCACTCATGCAGCCCCAGAACATGACACTCCCACCACCATGCTTGACTGTAGGCAAGACACACTTGTCTTTGTACTTCTTTGTGATCAGCGATTTTTAGTGGTACTGCGACATTGCGGTGGACAGATCGGACACTTTTTTCACACTTTTTTGGGACCAGTGACATTTATACAGCGATCAGTGCTATAAAAACACACTGATTACTGTATAAATGACACTAGCAGGAAAGGGGTTAACACTAGGGGGCATTCAAGGGGTTTAATGTGATCCCTGGGAGGTGTTTTGAACTGTGGGGGGAGGCAACTGACAGGGAGTACAGAGAGATCGCTGTTCCTAATCACTAGGAACAGACGATTACTCTGTACTTTCCTGTCAGAACGGGGATCTGTTTGTATACATTGACAGATCCCTGTTCTGGCTCTCTGTGGAGCGATCGCGGGCGGCCGGTGTACATCGCGGCCACCTCCCCCGCTATAAAAGGGACCAATGTACAGCTACGGCAATTCACAGGAACGAGCTGACCTGCCGCAGTATGACGGCGGCTTGACGGCAAGCAGTTAAATAATGAGACCTAAAGTAAGTATAGCGCACTTCAATTGTTACTAAACCCACAAAAGTAAAATCAGTCTGTATATGCAGTAAAGCATGCTTGTTATACTCACTGTGGAACCTAAGGGGTTAATCCTCCGCATTGTGCAAAAAGGCTGTTTGATCCTGTCTCCTCTCATCTTCCTCTTCTTCCACTGTCCCCAATCCATCTCCTGATAGTAAAGAGATAGGGAACAAGCTGTACATGCTCAGTTTGCTGTGCATTGCTAGAGGTTTTTTTTTATTTCTCAGGAGAGTGCATGTGATTGGCACGGGGCCAACCAGTACTTTCCAGACAGAGGGTCAGGGGTCCTGCATCCTCATAGGACAATTATGGGAGAATGAAGACTCCTCCTACAAGCTTTAACCAAACACTGATAGAAGTCACAAGCTATATACTGATGATAGGAAAAAGGTATTTAGCGTTTAATATTTACTAAAATAATAACATTTCCATATTCTGTGTACTGTGGGAGACCAGATATAGTGAATGCAGAGTCCTGGGTTTAGTAACACTTTAAATAACCCCCTTCTCTTTAGAGTGTCTATAAACTTTGAAAAAGAAAAATGTAGTCTTTTTCTTAGAATTAGATCTATATAGGCTAGCGGAGTGTAAGAAGGGCTTCTTGGTTGGCCGATTTTGGCCCCAAGCACAAGTCCCTATTCCCGCTTCCATCTTTGCTAGGACACAGTCCCACCTGCTAAGGCTGATACTTCTGCTATTGTGTGCCCTGTTCCTCACCATAGGCCTCTTTTTGACTTTCCCGCCATAGACCTTTATATTCAGAAGAAGGAATATCCTTCACTGCACTTTACTGGTGTTGTTCGGGGAATCACATAAAAGTGGACGGTTTGCAGTAGTCACAAGTGAAAGCATGTGCAGCACTTCATAGCCATCTCCCTCTAGTCTCTCCTCTGCCCAAGGTCATAAGTACTCAGGACTGTGTTCTCTGTAGACACCTCCTAGCTGGGTACACCTCTCCTGGGAACCCTCCAAGGAAGCAGCCCCATACAGGGATCTTCAGCCTGGCCTTAAAGGCCTTTTTCAAACTGCCCTAGCCCCTACCTCCTTAAAGGACAGAATGTCTACAGCTGGCTCCTCCTGCATGCAGGTCTACTCCACCCAGCCCCCTGCCCTGTCCAGGGCCCACGTATGTAGGTTACATTCTCACAGATGTGGGGTGTATGGCTCTCATGTCCCATGAGACTCTGTGTCCTTCCCCATGATCTGACTCACCTCTGACATCAGTTGTAGGAGGGCTCTGGCCTAGCACCTAGGGTCACTACCTGCTGTACCAGACACTATTATGATACAGAGCCACCTAATGGCAAAGTGGCCAACTGCATCTGGCTACTTGACGACAATGAATGATTGCTTTAAGACCAGTGCAGAGGATAAAATGGACTACCTGACATCCATGGACATCACGATTTCTACTGATTGATTCAATCCAGATCTTCTGTCTTTTCGGTGGGTGCAGGCCCAATGACAACCTCATTTTTCCCCCTAACTCCTTCCCTATATTTCTCACCTTCCCTCTTGATCCTTTTCTTGTTCTCTCCAACCTCCCTGCCCACCCTTTCCTTTTTGTTCTCCACGTGTCTTTAGCTTAATCATACTTGTACGTTAATATTGCATTTAGAATCTCTACTGGACAAGTCAATGTCCTCAACTCATTTATTGTTTTGGCTTGTAATGCTCTGTAAACCCTGGTTCACAGCAGTGTGGCTTTATACTTCAGCGCAGTTTCAAAGCCGCAGATCAGTGCGATTTGCACCTCCAATTTTAAATGCAGCTTGCGACTGCATTTAACAGAAATCAATGCAAGTTTGAATGAAATCAGAAAAAAGTAGTGCAGGAACTTTTTCAAGTTCCTTTGACATGAGTCGCTGCAATTTGAACGGTTCCATTGCTGACAATGGGTTGCGACTTGTCACGTGATTTAGAACTGTCAAACCACATGACAAATTGCAACGATGTGAACGCAGTTAAGGGCTGTGCAGTAGCCCGGCAATGAATGTCTCTGAGATTCCCAAAGCTATCCTATGTCTTGGAATCTACTCACACATTACCTGTCCCACTTCCCCACACCCACACATCAAACACATGATTAGAGTAGCTTGCCACTACCTTACAATCACACCTGTAGGCAGGTGCAGTCTATTTTCTCCACTGCAGATGGTGCTCATCCACAGCAGCAATGCAGATGGGGAAGCAAGTCACTGGTGCCGATTGGATGCTGGCACACCATGTGACTTTGGCAGCCATCTTGGATCAGGCAGGGTCTACTGCATTTTGCTAGTGGCTAGAGTAAGGACAGGCCACCAGTCTGAAAAGGACAGTACTTAGAGCTAGGGAACAATTCTGGAGGAGTAGGGAAAGTGCTGGAAAATTCCAGCCTTCCTTGAAGCCTCCCCATTTTGGTATTAACCGGCCAGTCTACACCCCGCTCCTTGTGGCAGATGCTGTTGGCATCTACAGGTCTCCATACAACTGTCACCTCGCTGTTACTGTCTGTAAGTGGCTCTGGCTTGGTTGCCTTCTTGCTGGGCCTGTTTGTGTTTTGTTGAACCTTCTACAATATAGTATTTTTTTGCTGAGCTTATACTCTGTGTACTTACTGCCCACCGCACGTTGCACCCACCCACACACCCAGTCTGGCATACACATACAGTGACGCTTATTTTGCATGCAATATGCAAACACACACAGAGCAAATGCATACAGATTAACAAGGAACTTAGACAGAGCATACAGACACTGGTAACACAATGTAAAACAATCTCTCTAGAAATATGAGTCTTAGTTTAGTACACAGAAGCCACTTCATTTTAAACAATATAAAAATACCAATGCGCAAACCACTAAAAATATGAGAACTAATGAATAGCTGCCAACATCACAAGGTGCTCTCACACTACATAAATGAATAAAGGGCAATAATGTGGCGCATACTCAGAGAACTTCCAGTCTTGGCCGCGACCGGAAGTAATGACACCCGGCTCCTCCCTGACGCGTAGCGTCACTGAACACGTGACTTCATCAAAGGGTATTTGTCCAATCACGGCTTAGTGCTCATAGTCCCATACCACACTACAAAAAAGGTTCCTTCCCACAGGAAGCTTTTGTAGTGTGCTGTTAGATTGGAGATAGATAGAGCAGGGCTCAGTTTGCTACTAGCGAGTTAGTGTGTTCACTTATTGTGAGTTTGAGTGTAGAGTTAGTATAGTGTGAGTATAGTGTAGTGTCAGTGTAGTGTATTAGTGTAGTGCAGTGTTTAACACAGCATTACATAACATTTAGTGCTGTATACCCTTTTTTCTTTTTTGGTTGCTGCATGTTTTTTTTTTCTTTTTTTTGTCCCCTGCTTGCCCCCTTTTTTTAAATTGTCAGACGCAGTTTCTCTGACCGTGACTCAAGTGTTCCCCATTTTTTTTTTGAAAGTCTAGCTTGTCCAAATAAAGAAAGCTTGCAGGGAAATCTATTTAAATGTCTTTTTTTTTCTTTATAGATGTCAGTTTTGCCGCAGCAGGTTCTATACATGGTACAGATGCGCCACTTTACAGGCAGACTAAGGGGACTCCCCTGGTACTATTTTTAAAGGAATTTTTCATTTTTATTGTTTCATTTTAAGCATCATTAAAATCACTGCTCCTTTAAAAACAATCCTTTTTGATAGAGGGCAGTACCCAGGCCCCCATAACCTTTTTTATGGCCAATAACTTAGGCATATAAGCCTTCGAAATAGGGACTTTTGATTTTTTAAGTTCGGGTCCCATAGACTTTAATAGGGTTACTTATGTAATGTAAAGTGTTACATTTACCTATTACTGAGCATGTGGTCTGGAAATGTTTGCCGCAACTGTACAGCACCTGAATACAGTCATAGAGCCCCTGGGCAGGAAGCCTATGTACTCTTCAGGCACAAGTTCTAATTTCAAACCAAGTTACACATTCTGCAGGAATAAATAAATGTATTAGTTTTTCAGTGCTGCACCTGGTGAACGCAGCATGATTCTTCCATTAGTTTGTGGCTCGGACCTGGCATCGCAGCCGTTGCTCTTTAGGAAAAATATATTTATATTTATATAGCTCCGAGATCAGAAGGAAGACAGCTTTAATCAGAAAGTGAGAAGAGTCGGAATTGATGCCCTGAGCTGTCTGTTCCATCATATTCTGAATTATCTGTCTCTGTGATCTGTAATAAATGTAGGGCAGGTAAGATACTTAAAGTGAATCTAAACTGTATCTGAGCACCGCAAACTGAAAATGATATTTCATTATTTTTTAATATTCAAAGCAAACTCAGCACAGCCATCCATATCTCCATTCTTTATTTTGTTGAGAAATCCCCCCCCCCCTAGCATTTTTAGCCGTGGCCATCCTGAGTAAGGACAGATGATTCATGTAACATGTACTTCCCGGAGTCCATCTGCCCTTAGACCAGGCATGCAGGCAGGAGGATGTGCTTCACTGAGAAAGCCCCTCATCCCCTCCTCCAGATGAAAGGAAAAAAATAGCCCATGAAGACTCCAGGGATGTATGACATCAGTGATTGATTATTTTTGTCCATTCAGGGCTTTCTAAACTGGGTGTTTGAGTTCTCCCACCTGTCTTTGGAAGAAGTTTCCAGAATATAGGGCAGGGAGATGCAGATGACCAGAATACATATTTATTTTGCCCCAGCCGATCCCTGAAAGGAAATGGCCTGAAGGTGGCTGGGAAGGTGATAATTGTTTGGGAAGCTCTGGGCGAAGGTCTTTCTTCTTCAGAGAGAGTTCCAATCTCCTAGGGGGCTACTAACCCTAGGAGAGATTTTCTGTAACAGGAGATTGCAGCCTGGGTCTCAGCAGGAGTTGAGGGCCCAGCGAAGACTGCAAAAGCATGTTCTGAGCCCTCCGTATATCCTCTTTTTGCTCTGACCTGTTTTCCTCCACCCACACACATAGACCTCTGACTGGCTATGAACAGTTGTGCTCTCTCTCGGAAACACCTAAACATCTACTGTCCTCCATTTACAAACTATTACACTCACTGACCCATGATCAGCTTCCACCTTACACGAGGAGGTGGGCCACGGACCTGGGTAGGGATCTTTCACTGGCTGCCTGGCAAAAGTCATTCCACTTCACGCACAAATCCTCCATCTCTTGCTACACACAAGAGAAGAACTTTAAACTTCTGGCTAGATGGTACAGGGACCCCCAATCACTCCACCAAATTTTTCCATCCACCCCTACGTCTTGTTGGAGATGTGGAGAAACGGATGGAAGTTATCTCCATATATGGTGGGACTGCAATGCTATCCAGCCCTTATGGTCCCAGGTCTTTGCCATATATAGTAGCCTTTACGATAGGCCTACGGTACCCACGCCCAAAGTAGCGCTGTTGTCCATGCTACCGGGCTCCATACCCTCATAGAAACTAACCCTACTTCGCTTTTTTCTCTCAGCAACTAGGCAACTCATACCCCTCTTCTGGAAAACCACTACTACACCGCCTTTGTCCTCTTGGGTCTCTATTGTCAACGATATTATGCGAATGGAGGAGATGATAGCCCTAGACAATGATACCTTTGATAAATTCAAAACCTTATGGCTAATTTGGATTGATTACTCCACCTCAGATGCCCTAAAAACCTTGCTAACGTCACCTAACTCCACAAACTCTACCCGGACTCCCCAGTGTGCTGCCCCAGGGCCTGCTCACTTGCCTTGACCCCCCCATCCTTACCTATTCTCTCTCCCTTGCTTTCTCTCTCTCTTTCCCTCTCTATCCTCTTTTTCTCCTCCCTTCTATGATTCATGTAGCAGGATCTTAAAACTAATGACTTTTGGTTGTTTCATAACATGGATATTTTATAATTTACTATCCTGAAATCAAGCCGAACTAACATTTACCTACGTCTCTATGTTGTACCAACTCATATGTATAGTTTGTTAACCAGGCAGACTGACCTTTACCATGTTTTTTGCCGTATTGAACATACTGCCATATATTGTCTGGCAATGTATTACTTTGTAAACTTAATAAAAATATATTTGACTCTAAAGGATGTTCTGAAGTTAGGATGCAGGGTCAACAGGCCATTTTCTGTACTTGCCAATTTTTGAAAAAAAAAAAGACAAAAAACTGGGAAAATGTGGTGTATTGTAGAGATACGTGGCAAAAAATAATTAGCACTGGATTTATATATTATTCAACCGCACCTGGCATACTAAAAAGAACAGCTCTCAAAGTAGACGTAAACCCAATCTCTAAAATCATATATAAGCTTTAACAAGTTAATGGGGTTAAAGGAGTTGTAAAGTCTCGTCTTTTTTTACCTTAATGCATTCTATGCATTATGGTGAAAAATATATTCTGTGGTGCAGCTGCCCCCCTTTTACTTTCCTCAACCCGATCTTTCCAGCGACAAGAACGAGCCTAGCAGCTCCAGCCACTGTCTCGGGTCCTCATTGGATAGATTGTATAAAACCCTTGCACAGAGGAGGAAAGAATAAATTGTTATTTAAAAAAAAAAAAAACTAACCTTTACAATCCCTTTAATTTACTAAAGGCAAATAGTCTGTGCACTATGCAAGTGCAGTTGCACTCATTTTCCCCAGAGCTTAATGAATGTGGTAAAGCTCTGCTGATTTCCATCATCCCATCATGTGGCAGCAAAAATTTGTTTTTTTTTATTTATCCTTTCACCTGATTGGGTATTCTTTACAAAGTAAAGCTTCACCATATTCACTAAGCTCTGTGGAAAATGAGCGCAAATGCACTTGCAAAGTGCACAGTCTATTTGCCTTTCGTTAATCAACTCCAACGTTATTTCCAAAGTAATTTAAACCTGCAGTTTTCATTAAAATAATAGGACAGGGAAAAATAGCGCCACGCAGGCATAGTGTAGCACGGCTTTTTACACCATACCGGATAGAAAGTCCAGTCCCTGTCTCACACTGGGATCCACCTCCCTTGCAATCTGTCATCCCTCACCCCACCCGCTTGTGAGTGCATATACATACTATGTTGTACTTTTAACCCATAATAAACTGTGCTACACTATGCCTGTGTGGTGCTATCTTTCCCTGCCCTTTTGTTAGATTCTGGATCCCCAGCTTACAAGCATCCAATTGCGTTAGCCAGACTTTTAGATATTTATTCCCATACCTCCGAGAATACGGACTCTTTTACTGAGCTAATTATTTCTAGCTTTATTATATTGTATGATTATGGGACTAGCACAGAGATAGCGCTGTATAAATAGTATCTCACAAAAGTGAGTACAAAAGTGAGTACACCCCTCACATTTTTGTAAATATTTTATTATATCTTTTCATGTGACAACACCGAAGAAATTACACTTTGCTACAATGTAAAGTAGTCAGTGTACAGCTTGTATAACAGTGTAAATTTGCTGTCCCCTCAAATAACTCAACACACAGCCATCAGTGATCGTGCGGCCAGCGGTGAGTGACACCAGGTCAGAGGGAGAACTGTCCGGGTAAGAGGTGGATGAGGACCAGGGACATCCGGCACCGAGGGATTCCGGCATGGCGGCTGTTGGGCCCAGTCCTGGGCAGCCCGGTGAGTGTGTCTCTTCTTTATCTATTTGTTCTTTGTTACAAGATTTACTGGGTCAGGGTAGCGGGGGGCCTGTGACGGGTAGGTTGGCAGTGATGGGTGGCAATGGGACCCCCGCTAAGCAGGCAATGGGTGCTGTTTCAGATACTGGGACAGGGTAGGTCTTAGGGACTTGTTGTCTGGTTTACAGGACTTAGTCCAGCGGTTTGAGCCAGGCGATGGAGCCAGGGCACCGCCGGTGACGGCGTGGGATCTGCCACAGGGGGGAAAGGTGAGTACAACGTTTCCCCCTTGCCCGTCGGCGGAACGAGTGGTCCTGGCAGGTTGTAGGCGGCAGCTGCTCCAGGGGAGGTTCAAGGGGCGGGGGACAAAAAGGCGGATTCCTTTCGTTTAGCTGACTCCGCAAAGTGCGAGGTCTACATTTGTTTCAAGGGTCCCCTGGGCGCCCATCTCAAAGCGGAGGTTAAGGAAAACATTTGGAAGGGTGAGTATGTGGAGATCTTCACATTACTGCCACTGGAAAAATTGAATCTGGATAGATTGAAGCCGGAGGAGAGCAAGAAGGAGGACGAGGAAAGAGATTAGGGCCACTCAGGGGTTTCTGTTCATCTGTCTGGATAGAGAACGGGGGGGGATTGTACTGTTAGGTGTTTTGTTTGTTTCTTTTTTTTTCAGGTGGAGAGGTCAGCCTGGTGTGGATTCTGTGTCATTCCTTCGTGTTTTGAAGGGCCAGACAAGCAGATGTACGTCCTAACGTTAGGCAGCTGGGCATCCCCAGACAGGAAGCTCAGGTGCGGTGGATTGGGGTGCTGGGTATGCTGTGGAACAGGGTGGTCCCAGAGGTACATCGCTTCTCTCACCTGGATAGGGCCCCTGACATTTTGGTGCTGCACGTGGGGGGCAATGATCTAGGGGCCAGGTCCATGCGTGAGTTTATACGCGACATCCAGACAAGTGAATGACACTCTCCAGGAGGTGGGCGTATCATTGTCAAAGTCTAAAATCAAAGAAGACTTCAGATAAAGAGGGTCCACCACAAGGTGCAAACTATTCATAAGCCTGAAGAATAGAAAAGCCAGATTAGACTTTGCCAAAAAAACATCTAAAAAAGCCAGACCAGTTCTGGAAAAGTATTCTTTGGACGGATGAAACTAAGATTAATCTGTACCAGAATGAAAAAAGTGTGGAGAAGGCTTGGAACAGCTCATGATCCAGAGCACACAACGTCATCTGTAAAACTTGGTGGAGGCAGTGTGATGGCATGGGCATGCATGGCTTCCAGGGGCACTGGGTCATTGGTGTTTATTGATGATGTGACAGAAGACAGAAGCAGCCGAATTAATTCTGCAGTGTTTAGAGATATACTGTCAGCCCAGAGTCAGCCAAATGCAGCAAAGTTGATTGGATGGCGCTTCACAGTACTGATGAGCAATGATCCAAAATACACTACAAAAGCAACCCAGGAGCTTTTAAAGGAAAAGAAGTAGAATATTCTGCAATGGGTGAGTCAATCACCTGATCTCAACCCAATTGAGCATGCATTTCACTTGCTGAAGGCAAAACTAAAATCAGAAAGGCCCACAAAGAAAGAACTGAAGACAGCTGCAGTTAGAGCCTGGCAAATCTTCAAAAAGGAGGGAACCCAGTCTTTGGTAATGTCCATGGGTTCCAGACTTCAGGCAGTCATTGCCAGTAAAGTCATTGACATTCTCAACAAAATATTAAAAATTAAATTTTTTTTTAGGATTATATTCATTTGTCCATTTACATTAGAGCCCCTGAAAATGGGGGGACTGTGTATAAAAATGGTTGCAGTTCCTACAACTTGATATTTATGTTAAACCCTTTGAATTAAAGCTAAAAGTCTGCACTTCAAATTAATTTGGATTGTTTCAGTATAATTTTATTCTGGTGGCATACAGAGCAAAAAGTATGAAAATTGTGCCTGTGTCCAAATATATATGGACCTAACTGTATATACTGTATATACCTAGTTAGAGAAACAATTTCTTTTGACCTCCTTCATGCTTGAGGTTTTTGTGGCCACATTAATGCAATTGTAACAAAAACAACTGAGTACTGTCAATAATACTTTTTTTATTATTATTATTATTTGCACTAACATCCTAAAAAATTGGATTTTAGTGCAGATATAAAAAGCATCACGGACAGTATTCAATTGTTTTTGGCCCCCTTGAACTGTCCCATTGGACTTTCCCTCTTTAAGAATACCAGATGATGGCTATTCCAGTACAAAAAGAAATGTTAGTGGAACTTAGTTTCCTATAAATCTTTGTTTTTTAAATTCAATTTCTATCCCTGTTTATCATAAGGCCCACTATTAAGCTTCCCATTTGAATGTATCTGATTCACTAATTCCTTAAGTTATTCCTTTGAGTCTTGTCTCAAAATGAAGATATCATCAGGAAAATGGACCCAAAATGACTATATATTGACTGAATTCTTCACCAAACACTATAAACTCTTCTCACCATCCAAGAAACAAGTTGGCTCTCTTCGTTGATTATTGACCACTATAGTGTGCAAAATTGCTGTGTACCCAATTTGGTTTGAACCTTCAGCCATGTCTGAGATATACCATTCTGTGACTGTGATTGTATAACAATACAATCGAGATGGCTACTCGGTATCATCCATAAGTATAAATCTTTATTAGCTAAATGTTAAGATACCGCAAATAGCACGCCAATGCGTTTCAATTAAGAAGCCTTTACGTTATGGCTTCTTAGCTGAAACACGACAGTTGCTATTTGCTGTATCTTAACATGTAGGCAATAAAGATTTATATTTATGAATGATACTGAGCAGCCAGCTTAATTGCATTGTTGGATCGCTACAAGTGCAGAGTGTGGAGGCACTTGAGTTATAGCAGGTTTGTGCAGTCAAGTGTAGCTGCTGTGTTCTACAGTGATCGTATTCCTTTGTCTTTTTTAAAATAAAAAATAAATAAAAAAAGAAAGAAACAAGTTGGCCCAAGTGGATACACAGTAGGTTGCCATTGTTGTGTCCTTTTATTGCCTATAGATTGTAATATCTAAGAGGAAATAATTAGGTTTCCAAGATAAAATTCAGTAGTGCCAGAACAAATCTGGAACGTTTTTGAAAATTAATTCCTCCTCTTTTGCAAAAATAATTTTCATGCTTTAGGTCGGGTTCACACAGCGACATGAGCTCTGACATTGGGAGCTCATGTCGCATGACGTGTGAAAATCAGTGTTTCCCTATGGGAGTTGTCTTAACTGGTCCGACAAAAGTCGGTCCGATTTTCAAAATGCTCCCTGCACTACTTTGGTCCTACTTTGATCCTCCTTCAGTCCATTGAATATCACTGAATTTGGATCAAAGTTGGATCGCCGTCTTGACTGATCCGACTTTGGTATGTGACTTGTGCTCTGATGATCTTGAAGGGGAACTCCACGCCAAATAAGAAAAAACGGCATGCCTCCTCCAAGAGCATAAAACATAGAACACAGGTTTTTAAAGTAATTTATTACGGCAGCTCCGTCGTCTCTTCTGATCTCTTCTCCCCTCTCTGGGTCTTCCCCGCTCTCCTCTGATGTCTTCTAGCCCTCTCCTGCTCTTCTCCCTCTGTCCGTTGTCTTCTCCGCTGTCCGGGTCTTCTCCTCTATTTTCTCGCTCTGTTCTTCTTCCGATGTTGACTCGACGCTCTCTCCCGCTCTAGTGCCGGATGCGAGGTGTGCCACTACTTATATTGGCATAGGGCGGGGTCACTGGGTGATGTCATCCGGAGGCCCCGTCCCTTATGATGTCACCGCCCGGGGCATGATGTCACCGTTCGGAGCATAATGGGGCAGTGACGTCATAAGGGGCGGGCCTCCGGTGACCCCGCCCCATGCCAATATAAGTAGTGGCACACCGCGCACCCAGCATTGGAGTGGGAGAGAGCATCGAGTCAACATCGGAAGAAGAACAGTGGGCGAACACAAAAGAGCAAGAATATAGTGGAGAAGACTCAGACAGCAGAGAAGACAGCGGACAGAGGGAGAAGAACCGGAGAAGTCTAGAAGACATCAGCAGAGAATGGAGAAGACCCGGAGAAGGGAGAAGAACCGGCAGAAGATGTCAGCGGAGGAGGCAGAAGAGTCGGAGAGGGGAGTAAAAATCGGAAGAGCTGCCTTAATAAATTACTTTAACCACCTCAATACAGTGCACTTACACCCCCTTTCTCCCCAAGCCAATTTTCAGCTTTCAGCGTTGTCGCTGTTTAAATGACAATTGCGCGGTCATGCTACACTGTACCCAAACAGAATTTTTATCATTTTGTTCCCACAAATTGAGCTTTCTTTTGGTGGTATTTGATCACCTCTGGGTTTTTTTTTTTTTTTTGCTAAACAAATAAAAAAAGACCTGAAATTTTGAAAAAAAAGTTTTTCTTTTGTTTCTGTTATAAAATTTTGTAAATAAGTAAGTTTTCTCCTTAACTGATGGGCACTGATAAGGCGGCTTTGATGAGGTGGCATCAATGAGGTGGCACTGATAGGCACTGATGGGCACTGACGGGCGGTACTGATGGGCACTGATGAGTGGCACTGATATACAGCACCAATGGTTATTAATAGGCAGCACTGATGGGCACTCATGGGTGGCACTAGTGGGGACTGATGGGCACTGATAGGGGCCCCCCCGCCCCAAAGCACCCACCCCCCATGTTGAGGGCATGCGGCCTGGTACGGTTCAGGGAGGGCTCGCTCATCCACACCCCTTTTCTTGACCTGCCAGGCTGTGTGCTGGGATAAGGGTGTGGTATGGATTTTGGGGGGGCACCCACACCGTTTTTTTGGTGTGGAGTTTCCCCTTAGAATCTATACCAGACCGAAGGGCCTGGTATGCTCTTGGAGGGGGAACCCATGCCGTTTTTTTTTACATTGTGAGTGGAGTTCCCCCTAAAGATTTGTTCCAGACACAGTACCTGGTATTGTCGGGGATCAAAGTTGGATCCCCGTTCATTGAAGTCGACATGCGGGTGACTTCAAGTCGCAGGGCAAAGTCAGATCCAAAGTGGTACGACTGTCGTGTTGTACCAGTGTGAACCCGGCCTTAAGGCTAGGTTTCCACTATTGCGACCCCAAACTCACTCGATTTACAACTGGGACTTTGCAATGCGATTTTTGATGTAATGACATGCGACTGGTGAGAACCATGGGAGAACAAGTTGCACAGAAGTAGGAACAAAGTAGTACAAAAAACTTTTTTGGAATTGCTGTGAATTGAGTCACACCAATTAGAACAGGGACCATTGAAATACATGGATTTTGACTTGTCATGCGAATTCACATGTGTCAAGTCGCACAACAACTCGCCGTAATGGAAACAGAGCCTAAGCCTAGATTGTGTTTAATATTAAGCTAAACTGGATTCTTCCAGTTTAGCTAAAGACTTTTTGGCTCTACGGCAATGCTTTGACCTAACTCAATTTGTCTGCATCCCCACACATATCAAGAGACACACCCTGGACCTTATCATTGCTATTGGCTCTTTTGTCTCTGACTGCTCTTCCTTTGACTTAGGACTGCCTGACCATTTAGCTATTTTTGTCAGTCTGGAATTAGCAACTTCTAACACCTCCATGTCTCAATCTGTAAATGATCGCAGCTAAGATTCTGTTGATCAGCCCAAATTCTGTTACTTCCTCCCTATCCTGCATCTCCTCCTCTGACACCCTTGTTGACAAAATGGATACCATTATCCATGCACTTTCATCTTCCCTTGACACCTTTGCCCCAATAAAAACTTCAACCGTCTCATTCACCTGTCCAGCTTCATGGTATAATTCTCACATTCAGTACGTTCAATGAAGGTAGTCTCGTGGAGACTGGAGCGCAGGTGGTGCTGTTCTGGTCTGACTGTTCATTACCTGGCTTGGAAGGACCATTTGTGAGCCTATAAAGCCCCATACACACTATCAGATTTTCTGCTGATTTTTGTCTTCAGATTTACCAAAACCATATAATATGAGGTCAAACCTTAGGAGTTTCAATTTGTATGCAATCAGGCAGGCCCTTGCACTACATGGTTTTGGTAAATCTGAAGACAAAAATCAGCAGAAAATCTGATAGTGTGTATGGGGCTTTAGGTTAAAATTGAGACTGCTAGATCAAACTATATTTCCCATGCCAACGAAAAAAATCTTAGCAACCCTAGACAACTCTTCTGCGCCACTGATAGATTATTAAAACCTTCTCTCTACTTGACTCTGCATCCCTGATTAAATTGGTCTCTAATATGAAATCTTTGTTCTGCATACATCCTATCCCCACCCATTAATTGAAATCATGTTTTAGTTCTCTCCGCCCCAGTATTCTTAATATCATAAATTGATATTTAGCGCTCTTCTATCAAAATGTAGTAATTAGTGGAGTTTTGTAGAAATGGCAAACATTATCTAATAGTTTTCTCTGTCTCTTATCTGCAGAAATTGAATTCTTTTCCAGATCTTTTCCCAGGGGAGTCTTTCACTGCTTAATAGATTATAATTCAACTTTTATTTTTATTATTACTGCATTTATAATGCAGAGTATGCACAACTTTGCCTCTACAAACTTAACAAACAACTGAATGTTTGGGAAGCCTGCAACAGATGGGCTATTTCTGTTTTTACATTTTAAATTAATGAATGGACCCGTCACTTCCATCTTCGTCAACTCATTTACTCATTCTGTTTCTAAAGGGACTCAAGTAACCTTAAACTTGAGATCTCTTCCGTTGCTAAATTCTTTCCATTGTAATTATCCTTATCTTTTACATGTTCCTTTGCCAAGGCAAGTGCCCTCGCAAAGAAATTCACATCCCTAACCCAGTCAAACAAAACAAAATTTGGTGTAGGGACAAACGCGAGTCCTTTTTCTATAACTTAGATATGATATTTATTTAACCGCATAGATGAAAAATTAACAATGTTTAGTTTTGAATCTGTGACACCAGTATCTGGGGATGAGGATCGTACTGTTCGCTGAGACTTTTGGGACGTCTCCCTCACGGCTCATCACGGTATACCTTCATTGCTCTCGATTTCTCAGATCTCTTTGAGTGGACTAAATTACTTGTTGTCTTTGATGTTTCTAAAAAAGGTATCTGGGGAGGTATGATTATTCTTTAAATTACCTAAGGAATTTTCTATCTCTAATCTATCTTTTTTTTATCTGGCCACTGGCACTATTGAGGGACTGTACTGCACCCATGGCCCGTATGTGCCCATCTCAACTACACTAGAAGCCCCTACATTCTGTATTACAGCTGTACAGCAACTTCACATGGTAGCCATGCTGAATGAGAGCATAGGGGGCACCGCACAACCTGGTGGCAGACTGCCGTACTATCACTGCTACATGTATCAAAAGATCCCTAGGATGGAAAGAAAAAGAAGAGGGCTACATATACACAAGGACTATCTCACCCCATCAATATCATCAAGTACCCGGAAAGAGTTTATGTACAATCATCGACATATAGATAGATTTTCAAAATTTTCTTTGTGGTAATTCTAAACTTTATAAAATTAACAATGGCTGCAGCTGATCCCTTTCAGATATGGGCTGGATTGGTGCATATCACACCCAAACCCTGGTCTCATCAGGAGGCATCCAGTTCTAGTACCAAACAGGCTTTCTTCACCTGGTTAAGGCTAGGTTAGGATTTACCAGCAGGGCTCTTGAGGGTTCACATCTCTAATTAGACCAAGGGTACTGATGCCGATTGCCAAATTAGATAACAGTTGCTTTTTCAAGAAACTGGCATTTTGACCAGTATAGGGGATATTTATTACACTGTACAGACATCACCTCACTAGTATATTGACTGGACTAGTAAGGCGGGTAAGGCAGACATGCACTCTATTGGTGCATGATGGGACAATATGGGTGTGCGGGGTATTTTAATCTGTACAATGGTTTTTAACGTATTTCCGTTATTAAATATTGTACAATAAAACTTACTATGTACTCTTTGACATGGCTTCTAGTTTGTGGATTTTGTAATTTATCTGGTTATTGATAGGGTTTATTGAAGCCTTTGTTCAGATTTTATTTTGGGGATAATTATTTGTTTGGATACCAGTGGACTCCAAAACTTGAGTTAGCTCTTTGCTCATGGTGTTTACCCACTTGCACAGAATGAATGTACACGTGTTCACTAAGTGAATTGCTATGCATTTTTTTTTACAAATACACGTTAGAAAGGAGCTGAACTTAACAGGTGAAGATTTGCAATGTTAATTGTGCCTGGAAAGTATCCTGAAAGTATAACTTTTGTCTTAACTTCCTCCTGAAAACTAGCAGTGTACTTCCTGGTATGTTATTGTGTCTAGGCACTCCTGAAACTACGGGCTCATAGTTGTATATCTGCAGTGTGAAAACTAAGGCACTCTTATGCCCCGTACAGATGGTCGGATCTTCCGACGGAAAATGTTCAATGGGAGCCTTTTGTCGGAAGTTCCGACCGTGTGTAGGCTCCATCGGACAGTTTCCATCGGAATTTCCGTTGCACAAAATTTGAAATCTGGTTCTCAAGTTTTCCGACAACAAAATCCGTTTGTGTAAATTCCGTGTGTACATGTCAGGAGAGTACTTACCGAGGCTGAGATGCCGAGAGCGGTCCGCCCTTGCAACTACGCCCCCCCCTCCCCCGGGTGATGATACAGGGAATGGGTGGCACTAAGGAGCACGGGCCACCAGCAGGTATAGAGTTCCTTGTGGAAGACTGCAGAGCCGGATCTGGGGGTGCAGGAGTCTTGGAACTGGCTGAGGACCCAATGCTGGGTGGAGTAAGCAAATCTGTAAACAAGAAGAGGGTCAAACACGGGTGACAGGCAAGGCAAGTCTGTTTAGGCAGGCCGAGGGTCAAACACCGGTGGCAGGCAGGGCAAAGTCCGTTAAACAGGCCGAGGGTCAGACACTGGAGGTAGGCAAGGCAAAGTCTGTTAAATAGGCCGGGGTCAAACACTGTAGACAGGCAAGGCAAAGTCTGTTAAACAGGC
Organism: Aquarana catesbeiana; assembly: GCF_042186555.1. NCBI lineage: Eukaryota > Metazoa > Chordata > Amphibia > Anura > Ranidae > Aquarana > Aquarana catesbeiana. The sequence goes on along the minus strand of NC_133329.1, from coordinate 90,141,422 downwards.
CGAGGGTCAAACACTGGAGGCAGGCAAGGCAGAGTCCGTTAAGAAGGCCGAGGGTCAATCCAGGAGAGAAGTAGCATGGTGGGAACAGTCTGGGTCACAACAGGAAATCAGGTAAGCATAAACAGGAAGCAGGAACCAACAGGAGCTGACGACAAACCAGCAACCCGTCTGGGCGCTGGAGCCGTTTTAAATAGCCCCGCCAGAACGTCACAACGGGCGTGTGCGAGTCACCGCGCGCACCCGTATGTTATCGCGCACGCGTGTGCACCGCTCCATCGGACCGCGCGTGCGCCGGAGCGCAAATCCACCGCTCACGCACACAGGACCATGGCGAATGCGACTGGAAAAGACCCTTTTCTGACAGTGCCCCCCCCCCCCGAGATTTGATGGAGGCCATTAGATCAGATTGGGTGACTCCAAGGAAGTTTTGCGGAGAGAGGATGGTACTAGGTTCAGTGATCTGGGGGGTTACAGAGAATAGCCGAGAGAGCGCATCTGCCTTTCCGTTCTTAGAGCCCAGTCTGTAGGATATGTGAAAGTTAAATCTAGAGAAGAAGAGAGCCCAGCGGGCTTGTCTGGGCCTCAACCGCTTTGCTGTCCTGAGATACTCTAGATTTTTATGATCGGTGAAGATCATAACAGGATGAGACGCCCGTTCCAATAAGTACCTCCACTCTTCTAGGGCGAACTTGATGGCCAGCAGCTCCCTGTCACCTACGTCATAATTCAGTTCTGGTGGGCTCAGTTTCAGGGATGCAAAGGCTACAGGGTGAAAAAGTGGCCTTGGGCCCATGTCTCTGGGAGAGGATGGCCCCCTGTAGCGGTTTCTGAAGCATCCACTTCTAATACAAATGGTAGTACCGGATCAGGATGTCGTAAGATTGGTGCGGATACGAACAAGGTCTTAAGCTTGGTAAAGGCTTCCTATGCTTGCTGTGACCATTGGAAACGGTCGTGTTGACGTGTGAGCTGGGTGATAGGTGCCACAATGGATGAAAAGCCAACAATAAATCTTCTATAAAAGTTAGCGAACCCGATTTTTTGTGACGGGGCTGGCTATTCTTGGATTGCCTTGACCTTTTGTGGGTCCATTGCGACCCCATTGGTAGAGATGATGAATCCCAGAAACTGCACAACAGTCTTCTCAAATTTGCATTTCTCAGCTTTGAGGTATAATTTATGATTCCTGAGTATGGTGAGGAGCTTTTTAACATGGACTCGTGCTCAATGGTAGCAGAGAAAATGAGAATATCATCCAGGTAGACGACTAGGAAGTCGTCAAGGTATTCTCGAAAGATGTAACTGACCAGATGTTGGAAAGTGGCCGGGGCGTTGCATAGCCCAAAAGGCATCACCAGGTACTCGTAGTGCCCAAACCTGGACCTGAAGGCGGTCTTCCACTCATCCCCGGCCCGAATTCTGATGAGATTGTAAGCACCCCGAAGATCCAGTTTCGAGTAGATCTGGGCCGACCGGAATCGTTGGAACAGCTCGGGAATGAGTGGTAGTGGATATCGTTTTTTTACCGTTATGTAGTTTAATTGCCTGTAATCCACACACGGCCTTAAGGACCCATCCTTTTTCTCTACAAAAAAGATACCAGCTCCAGCTGGTGAAGAGGAAGGACGGATGAAGCCTTTTCTAAATTTTCATCAATGTAATCTTTTAGGGCTTTCAACTCGGTTTCCGACAGCGGGAAGATGCGGCCAAACGGTACTTCTGAGCCAGGAAGGAGGTCAATAGGGCAATCGTAAGGCCGGTGAGGCAGCAAGCAATCTGCCTTTTGTTTATCAAACACATCCCGGTATCCAAGATATTCTGAAGGAACGTGTTGAAGATTGTCAGGCACAGGTGAGATGGCTGAGCAAGTACTAGGAGCCGGGGTAAAGCAGTGCTGGGAACAGTATTGAGAGGAAAAGCACACTTCCTTGGTTTTCCAGTTAATTTGAGGTTCATGTGCCTGGAGCCAGGGCAGGCCTAGGATTATAGGGAAGATAGGTGAGTGGATGAGGTCAAAACGCAGGAACTCTTGATGGCCTGAGTCGGTGGAAGTAAGGATGGGCTTGGTTTCTCAGGTGATGGGTCCAGAACAGGGGAGAGACCCATCAGCCAAATGTACCTGGAGACTTTGAGCTTTAGCCTGAAGAGGAATATGTAGGTTTTGGGCCAGCGAGATGTCTAGGAAGCAGCTACAAGCTTCGGAATCAATTATAGCTGGCAGGCGGGTATCCTTTTCCGGTAGCTGTAGAGAGATAAGGAGAGAAACATAAGTCTTGGGTATACCAATGGCTTGGTAATTCACAGTATTTTGCAGGTAAGACTTACTAGGCCTCACTGGGCAGCTGTGGAGGAAATGACAAGAGCCTCCACAATAGAGGCACAGATTGGATTGGCGTCTGCGTTGCCTCTCTTCAGGAGTCAGAGGAGCACGGACCAGTCCGAGTTGCATGGGCTCGGCTTCAGGAGCCGAGGTGGTGGCAGCAGCTGGAGATGGAGAATGGATAGACATTGGCCTGGAGGGTGTCCAACCAGGTCGCGTCCCCTGAAAATGTTCCGAGCGCCGCTCACATAGGCGCCTATCCAACTTGGTGGCTGACTGGATTAATTCCTCTAGAGAGGCTGGAGTCTCTATCCTAGCCAATTCATCCTTAAGGACCTCAGACAGACCTTGACGGTATTGGTACTTCAAGGCAGGCTCATTCCAGCCAGTGTCCACTTGCGGAATTCTACTATGTAATCCTCATTTGGCCTTCTCCCTTGAGACAGACTATGCAGGATTGCTTCAGTTGTGGCAGTGCGTTGCGGATCATCATAAAGTTGTGCCATGCTCTCAAAGAAGGTATCAATAGAATTCAAGATGGGACTCCTCTGTTCCATCAGATTGTGAGCCCAAGCTTGTGGCTCCTCAGCTAGAAGGGAGATGACAAACCCCACTTTTACTGCGTCAGAAGAAAAAGTCCTGGGCTGGAGGGCCAGGTAGAGAGAGCAGGCATTCTTAAAGGCCCTGTATTTTTTACGGTCTTCTGAGAAGCGCTCAGGTGTAGGAACCCTGGGCTCAGGGAGCGCCATAACTACAGTTGAGCTTGCAGTGGACTGAGAGGCGAAGGCCCCACTAGTAGGTGCGGGAGCTGCGGCTGCAGGTAAAGGTGGACCGGATAGTTGTTGAAGGCGGCTATCAATTTGGGTATAGCCTTCTTATAGTTTCTGGACAGCATCGGTGAGAGCTGAGACCTGCTGGCACAGAATCTCTAGAGGGGAACGCGCTCTGTTGGCCTCAGACATCTTGCTGGTTTGTACTGTCAGGAGAGTACTTACCGAGGCCGAGATGCCGAGAGCGGTCCGCCCTTGCAATGAGGAGATGATACAATGGAGATGATACAGGGATGGGTGGCACTAAGGAGCATGGGCCACCAGCAGGTATAGAGTTCCTTGTGGAAGACTGCAGAGCCGGACCTGGGTGTGCAGGAGTCTTGGAACTGGCTGAGGACCCAATGCTGGGTGGAGTAAGCAAATCTGTAAACAAGCAGAGGGTCAAACACGGGTGACAGGCAAGGCAAGTCCGTTTAGGCAGGCCGAGGGTCAAACACTGGTGGCAGGCAGGGCAAAGTCCGTTAAACAGGCCGAGGGTCAAACACTGGAGGTAGGCAAGGCAAAGTCCGTTAAACAGGCCGGGGGTCAAACACTGTAGACAGACAAGGCAAAGTCCGTTAAACAGGCCGAGGGTTAAACACTGGAGGCAGGCAAGGCAGAGTCTGTTAAGCTGGCTGAGGGTTAATCCAGGAGAGAAGTAGCGTGGTGGGAACAGTCTGGGTCACAACAGGAAATCAGGTAAGCATAAACAGGAAGCAGGAACCAACAGGAGCTGACGACAAACCAGCAACCCATCTGGGCGTCACAACGGGCATGCGCGAGTCACCGCGCGCACCCGTGTGCTATCGCGCACGCGCGCCACTCCATCGGACCGTGCGTGCACCGGAGCGCAAATCCACCGCGCACGTGCACAGAACCATGGCGAATGTGGCTGGAAAAGACCCTTCTCTGACATTACACAATTCCGACGCACAAAGTGCCACGCATGCTCGGAATCAAGCAGAAGAGCAGCACTGGCTATTGAACTTCATTTTTCTCGGCTCGTCGTACGTGTTGTACATCACCGTGTTCTTGACGTTCGGAATTTCCGACCAACTTTGTGTGACCATGTGTATGCAAGACAAGTTTAAGCCAACATCCGTCGGAAAAAAAACATGGATTTTGTTGTCAGAATGTCAGATTGTGTGTACGAGGCATAAGTCTCAGAAGATTTGCAGTGAGATTTAGTGATGTCAATACTGTCCTGCTCACTGTTCTGCTTGCTGGAGGCTCTGCCAGGAGGAAGAAAAGCCCTGCCTCTGTTAAGATGTCCACCTCCAAACAGACATACTGTACAGAACAAGGCATGCTAAGTCAGTAATAGGGTAAAGATGGTGCAGGGATACCATAGGCAATACTGGGGACTAGTCCTCTGCCCTCTCTCTCAGTGTTTAAAACAATTGGGCAAGGTGGAGAGGAGGGGTGATCGTCACAATTCCCAACCCTGTCCAATCAAAGAACATTCCTATTCCTTGAAAAAAGTGCAAGGCATTCTATGAATGGCACCAGTGCAGAACGAGTGAACCCCTATTTTCTGTATGCAGAGGGGAAGAAAACCCAAGCTATCACTATAGTAGCACTGAAAGCTACAGTAATTTTCTGCTTCCTCAGTGGGCCAGCAAATATGAGATATGTATTCTTACACTGTGTAAAGCTGCACCAATGGATTGCAATACAGATAATTCCTAGATTTAAGCTTTAAATTCAATTGGGCTTTAAAGCTGAATGTCAGGTGATAAGCCAGATAAGATTGACTCAAAGCCCTAGTACACTTGTCAATACCCAGGATAGGGTCACATTTGTTTGCGGCGCACAAATGTCCGCACTGACACACCCCATGTGCGATAGATCTTGGTGCCTTCTGGCCTTTATAGGGATGACAGTTGCTCACAGACTTTGCTGACTGGTCTGTAGGTCCCTGATACCCCTGTTTCTGTGTGCTTGCTACTTCTGGATTTCCTGTTACCGACCCAGATTGCTTCTGGACATGTGCATTAGAACCTGCGGCAAATCAGATAGAGTCCGCCTCATTTCCTGGCTGGAGGATGCTCAGCATCATCGGGTCCTTTATTATCCCACCTCCACTGTTCCATGCAGCCTACCTAGGAACAACCAATGCTCTAGACTGGCTTTTGTCCATCAAGGCTTTAGGTGTGTCCCAGGCTCACTGCCCTCAGAGGAAGAGAACTCACATGGAGACTGGTTGATGCAGCAAAGTATATTAACAAAATATTGTTAAGAGAAAACAGCAACTCTGTAACTTGGTCACATCGAACTGGAACACTCACAATGAACCAGACAAGGAGCAGCAGTGCACACTGTAGACACCTGACAGCATCCTGCAGGAGAGGTAGCTGGAAGGCAGACCAGCAACTGGCTCTTTAACAGAAAAGCTACTGCTTGATACACGCCTGACCCTATGTTAATCCAACAATCCCTAGCCAGCGGGAAATCTGTCCCTGTCCTACCCACTACGTGGAATGCACGACAACCTGAAGGGGATAGTGCTTTCTGTAAGCACTGCCCACATCAAAGATGACCACCAGGTCAATCAGGTCAGCAGCATTCAATCAGACAGCTGCTTCCCTGGTGAGACCTATGGAGACCTCAGAGGAACCTGGTTCCCACTTATCCTCTGCCCACCCTGCACAGTGGTCACCGGACAGCGCCACACTTACAAGGAGGCTAAACTGCATTTTCCTGCAAGGCATTTTAATATGTACACAATTATTCTTGAGAGCCAGGCCACTGCATGCATCAGAGCTGAGGGCTCTTTAACCAGCCCACACTATAGCCGAAAAACGGCTACAGCGTGGGCTTACATTGCCAGGAGGGTGTCCATGGACATTCTCCCATGATAGCGCTGCCTCCATGCCCTGTGATCACTACATCCTTAGGACACAGCTGATCACAGATTGGGTAAAGGGCCGATCACAGTGGCCTTTTACCTTGTGATCAGCTGTGTCCAATGACACAGGACAGGAGGAGAGGAGGAGGGAGAGCAGAGAACAAGTCTTTAGTTAAAGGGAGATCTACACTGATAATCAGGGTACTGATTATCAGTGTCCTGATTATCAGTGCAGTCCCAACAGTGCCCCCCAGTGCTGCCAATCAGTGCCCATCAGTGTCACCTTTCATTGCTGCCTATCATTGCCCATTACTGCCGCCTATCAGTGTCCATCAGTGCAGCCTCATCAGCGCTTATCAATGAAGGAGAAAAATTACCTGTTTGCAAAATTTTACAACAAACTATGAAAAACATTTATTTTTTTTTCAAAATGTTTGGTCTTTTTTTCTTTGTTTAGAAAAAAATAAAAAACCTAGTGGTGATTAAACACCACCAAAAGAATGCTCTGTTTGTGTGAAAAAAAATGATTAAAATTTCATATGGGTACAGTGTAGCATGACTGCACAATTGTCATTCAAAATGTCGACGGCGCTGAAATCTGAAAATTGGTTAAAAGAGTACTGAGGCACGATGCTGTGATGTTTTCTGTAAGCCATATACAGCACCCTACTGGCCCCTTCCACCAGCATTGATCTGGCTGCACTGCATAGACAAGCACAAAAAGCCAGTGAGGTCTAAAATAAGGTAGGTAACAAAAATGGAAAGATTTTATTTAAAACTTTTATTAGCATGTTGATGAGGGAGTAGGAAGGAACCAGAGAAGCCAAAATACATGTGGATCAAACTTGAGCTTTAAGCTCTGAACATGTGCTTGTGATGGTTCTTCCTTTCACAAAATACATTTGGGGCTCTTCATTGAGGGTTTCCCACTGTCATCCATTTACAATCTCCTTACAGAAATAACAGCAAGATATAAAGGCACAACAAGGTCCCTTTGTCATGACTAACACAGTATCACCCTCCAACTAGGGAAGCGTAATGTCTGTACAAAGCTCTACTAAATGGGATCTGGAAATAGACTACAGCTTCTGTGTTATAGAGATAATAAAATACTCATAAAATTGTGGGAGAGCATTGCATTAACTTATCTATATATTCCGCTCTAAACTCCCCACTCTACACTTTTTAATTGATTTCTACACCAGTGCCTGCTTGCTCCATTAAAGCTATTGACAATCGTTATCGCCTTTTGATGATACATCCTGTTGGCGCTTACATCAGTTCTGGGATTTAACTGCCTTGGTGTGTCTTCAGAACCCGAACAGGAGATCAGAAAGGCTTGATTAATGAGGATCAGAAATAAACTGGGCTATGTGGTTGTGTGCCCGCTGTGTTCTTTATTACTGGCATGCACCATTACACAGGGAACGTGATACATGTTGCCTCGCAGCAACAACAACCACAGATGTGCCAACGTCTAAACGACGGCAGAAGAATTTGCTGATCTGTATTGATGGGCATCATAGAAAGTCAATATTTGCAACTTAGCTTTTGTAGATGACTAAAAACCCTAAATCTTAGACCTGGTGCCATAAAGTAAACCTATGCTTTGTGTACTGTATATATAGTCTATAAAACATGAGGGCACCACCACTCAAGATTAAGTCCAGTAAACATTGAAAATTTATAGCAAAAGATCAGAGAGTATATCCAATGTGTTTTGGGGGCTCAAAAATCCCCCTTACTGCCGGTTCACACAGGGGCGACTTTTCAGGCGACCTAGCCGCCTGACAAGTCGCCTCCCGTTCTGTACAATGGAACCGTTCTAATAGGAGCGACGCAAGTAGCTCCGACTTAGAAAAAGGTTCCTGTACTACTTTGGGGGCAACTTGAGGTGACTTGCATAGACTTCTATAGAGAAGTCGTTTTGCAAGTCGCCGTGGAAGTCGTGTGCAGGTCGCCTCGGTGAGGCGAGCTGCAAGTCGTGCCGCCCCTGTGTGAACCGGGGCTTTATCAGGGCTTGTATGTTGACAGTGATGTATGATAATAGTGGACATGAAGTTATGGGAAATGAACGTTAGGTAATTCCAGTACAAGTGTCAAACAGGCAACCCATGCTGGAATTACTTCATCGTCAGTTCTAATAATCACTTGTCCAATATTATTAAACAACGTTGCCAGCGTACAAGCCCTGATAAAGGAAGATTTGTGAGCACCCAAAACACATTGGATATGCACTATATTAACAAAAGTATTGGGACGCCTGCCTTTACACGCACATGAACTTTAATGGGGTCTCAGTCTTAGACCATAGGATTCAGTATTGAGTTGGCCAACCCTTTGCAGCTATAACAGCTTCAACTCTTTTGGGAAGGCTGTCCAGAAGTGCATTTGTCAGGTCAGGCTCTGATGTTGGACAAGAAGACCTGGCTCGCAGTCTCTGCTCTACTTTATCCCAAAGGTGTTCAACCGGGTTGAGGTCAGGACTCTGTGCAGGCCAGTCAAGTTCCTCCACCCCAAACTTTCTCATCCATGTCTTTATGGACCTAGCTTTGTGCACTGGTCCAAATCATTTGTTTGAGGGGGGTATTTTGATGTGGGGTTGTTTTTCAGGGGTTGGGCTTGGTCCCTTAGTTCCAGTGATAGGAACTCTTAAGGTGTCAGCAAACCAAGACATTTGGACATTTGTGGACAGCCTTCCAAGAAGAGTTGAAGCTGTTACGGCTGCAAAGGGTGGGCCAACTCAATACTGAAACCTATGGACTAAGACTGGGATGCCATTAAAGTTCATGTGCGTGTAAAGGCAGGTGCCCCAAAAATCTTTTGACAACATAGTGTACTTTGGATATACGCTGACCTTTTGTTGTGAATAATAAATGTTCACTGGACTTAATTTTGAGTTGTAGAGCACCAGAACTTTCGAACACTGAAAGTTTGCACCCGAATAACGAACCCCATTAAAGTCAATGGGACCTGAACGTCAGAAATCAAAAGTGCCCATTTTGAAGACTTATATGCAAGTAATTGGGCATACAATGGTTATAGGGGTCTGGATCCCCTGATGAAATCATGTGATGTGACGATACGCCTCGGTATTGGAGCAATAGGTGGAATTGGAAGTGACGGAAGTATACAAGCTCAGCGCTCGTGGAGTGTTACCTGTGTTTTTAAACTAAAAGTGAGTGTATATATGTTTACGTTCTAATACATTTGCAGAGAAGGTTACACCACGATCCATCTCTGTAAACACCAAAGAGGGACCCTCTGAGGACTGCTGCATTTGATCCATTCATGCTGTAACCTTACAGCAGTAAGGTGAGAGGCTTGTACACATTTAGGTGTCACTACAGTGGATTGGCCTGGCATCAGCTGTTTTTTCCTGTTCAGGGTGGAGGGATATACCACTCATCTCAACATTGTTTGATTGTCACAGTATTTTTTAGGACTGTGTTTACACATTTAAGATACTCTAATCTAGAGTGTGCATTGGACGTTTTCTTTTTTTTTTTTTCAAATATAACTTTTATTTAGACACGAGAAAGGGCAAAGCCCCATAGTAACAACATGTATAAGTGCAAAATTTGAGGACGCAGCCTCACACAACATACATCTGCATTTACTGCTAATGCAAAAACAGTTACATTCTGCAGAACTATAAGTACAGTAAACAAAATTGCTGCCGTCCTTGAACTTGTCTGGGTATCCCCTTCCTCCTGCCTGTTTTCTTTTTTTAAAGAGGATGAAATTGGAGAGAAGAAAAATAAGAGAAATAAGATAGAAAAAAGGAGCGTAGATAAAGGTAAGATATAGGAATGGGGAAAGAAGGTAAGGAGGGGGGGGAGGGCACACGGAGGCGGTGACGACCCCGTACGTGGGGTCGACGTGTCAGAAATGGCTAGTCGGGTGACTTCAGTCACCCTTCAGAAGACTCTGTCCTTCACTTGAGAATATAAAAGTCAACCAGAGAGACCAGGTTTTGGTGTATAACTCATTTTTATGTCGGGCCGTGAGGATGAGATCCTCCATTTTCCTTATGTCCTCAACTTTCTTAATCCACATGCCTATGGTTGGGGGTTTGCATTGGACGTTTTCATTTATATTTATGTTCATTATTGCTATATGCTATTAACTATTTCAAGACTGCACATTAGTAATATTTCACTGTTTTATCATTATGTGATTGGTTCCAAGTTGCCACCATCAGGTATTGATGATTACTGTTTGTAGAAAATTGTTTCACTTTGCACTTTAGCACTCAGCAAGTTTACGATTGTATAGATATACACATTTGTGTTTCGATTATTGCACCAGCACTTTATTATAGTAATTTGAGAGAGTTCAGAGCGCAACATCGCTATTTAGTCATTTACCTCTCTATCTGTTAAGGATCAGCTAACCTGGCTTCTGCTGCAGTGTACCCTTAGTTTTTAATTTGACAGCGTGGGAGCAATATATTTTTTCCACAGTGTCACCATAGTAACACTGTACTACTCTGGGAAGTGATCAAGATTTTTTTTTTATACACATTATGATTGCTTATACCAGTGAATTTCACTGGTTTAAGCAACCATTTTGAGTAAATAAAACTCATCAATTCAGTGTTTACTATTGTGGTTAGCTGTGATTGGCCACAGCTAATTACAAGGTACAAATGAGCTGAGATTGGCCCTTTCTGTACCATGTGATCACTGTAACCAATCACTGCTAGCAACACAATTGTACACAATGAATGGCATGAATCAAAACCATTCGCTGTTTATAATTGTCATGTGATCTGCTGTGATTGGTCGCAATGATCATCTTGTATCGACAGGGAGGCGATACACTAAGCAGTCATTGGCTGTGTCCGGAGGAGGTGACAGATCGCGCTTAATGGAATAAAACCCCACCAGATACAAAGAGTGGATCTCATGTGTGTCCTAAGTTAACTCTTCCCTTCCCATACCTATTGATCAGGTCTTAGATCTCCATAATGCTAGTCTGCTCCTGGTGACCGGAGGGGATGGACAGCTAGGGAGGGAGTCAGAGCACCAACTCTTTTATTTCTGGAGGTCCTGTCACCTAGCTAGGTACCAAGTCTGGTAGCTGTTCTTCTCTTCAGTTACCCTTGGCAACTACCTCCTTTTCCTTGCTTTACGAGTTACCTTTAGTAGTGTTATGCATCGTGATATTACAGACTCAGGTTCTTTAGGAATGCCCAAAAACCCAACAAGCGCCCCCTTTGAATAACTTCAGACCAGGCTAATGGCAGTTTAACAACTATTACTAAAAATCCAGCATAACGTGCACATCAAGAATAAATGCCCTTTCCCTAACTATCTTTAGTTGCAGCTTCCCCTGCATACCTGCATAGGTAAAGTCCTCCTGGGTGTAAGATCTCCAGTAGAGATGTCCCTGGTTACGGGGATCCCAATGAATCGGTGCTTCAAAGGGGGAGCATAGGTTCCAGCAAGTTACCATTCTCTTGCCCTCTTTGTAGCCTCTCCTTAGGACAAGAACCTCTTCCCTTTCATAACACACAGAAGAGACCCCAAAAAAAGCCTGTGAACATGATCAGGGAAGGCGGCAAGAAATACTAGCCCTTTTCTTGTGACCTGGGCAGCCAAATATCTAACTAAACACACAGTACAACAGGCAACTTGCCTACAAGTGTACATTCTTTCGGAACAGGTCCACTTTAAATTTTTGTAGCAAAGTTTTAGAAAACATTAAATACTGTATAATAATTTCCGGTAACAAAAATCTCACCAATTTAAAAAATACTCACCAACATAAAGGCCTTTTGATAATACCTGTGCCCAGTCTCAGCATCCCAGTTTTCCAACAAAAAGGAAATCACAGTATTATAGTACAGTAATGTACAGAAAATGTATAATGTTTCTAATGACTGGTTCTTTTGTTATTGAAATTATATTTAGGTGTTGACTTTTCTTGACTAAAAGTTTAAATAGAAGGTAATTTTAGTCAAAGAAAAAAAAAGAGTAAAATGAAAGGGTTAGCAGGACTTCAGCTTTTAATGGACAATTTGCAATTTGCAAATATGAAAAGGCTTCTGTGAATCGGGCACCAGGGCTATCTAAAGAATAAATGGGGATTTTTTTTTGCAAAACATTTAAAGTGAAGCTGTACTTTGTGCTTTCCTGGGCTAAGAAACAGGTTCACAATGTAGGAGGGTATTTAAAGTGACAGTGGGGTTGATTTACTAAGACTGGAGAGTGCAAAATCTGGTGCAGCGGTGCATGGTAGCCAATCAGTGTCTAAATTCAATATGTTCAATTGGCCTTGACAAAAAAAAAAGAAACAACCTGGAAACTGGTTTCTATGCAGAGCTTCAAACCCACCGTCTCCTTGCACATTCAGGGCAAAATGACAGTGTCTTTGCAAAGGACCTCCTAACTCAATGATACTCACCTTGTCAGGACTCCCATCACTTCTTCTTCCATTGCAGCAGGTGCCAACCATAGGCGTGCGCACAGGGTGTGCCAGGTGTGCCTGGGCACACCCTAATTGCCTTGTGTGCTGCATATTCCCCCCTGTTTTGACCACTGATATTTCATCCCCCCCAAAAAATGTTACCCAAGCCCAAAAATTTTGGGAAAAGAAAATTAACTAAATTACACTGTCCACTGCCCTACTGACACCATCAGTACATATACACATGCATATGTATTTAAGCTTTGGGGTGCACACCCTAATGCAAGAGGCTGCGCACACCTATGGTGCCAACACTCGCTTCCAGGTATGGGGGAGCATGTGGCCTCCTTCCATGTGACAGTGCTGGAGTCCAGGCCTGAGCACCGTTATATAACAGAGGGAGTGACTTCACCACTACCCATAATGTTCAACACAACGATCTTAGTGCCAGCTGCAACAGTAAAGGAGCTTTGGGGGGGGGGGGGGGGCATTGTAAAAGCGTTGGAAAAGTAAGTACAGTGCCTTGAAAAAGTATTCATACACCTTTAAATTTTATACATTTTGTCATGTTACAACCAAAAACATAAATGCATTCTATTGGGATTTTATGTGATAGACCAACACAAAGTGGCACATAATTCTAAAGTGGAATGAAAATGATAAATGATTTTCAATTTTTTTTACAAATAAATATATGAAAAGTGTGGTGTGCATTTGTATTCAGCCCCCTTTACTCTGATACCCCTAACTAAAATCTAGTGGAACCAATTGCCTTCAGAAGTCACCTAATTAGTAAATAGAGTCCACCTGTGTGTAATTTAATCTCAGTATAAATACAGCTGTTCTTTGAAGCCCTTGAAGGTTTGTTAGAGAACCTTAGTGAACTAACAGCATCATGAAGGCCAAGGAACACACCAGACAGGTCAGGGATAAAGTTGTGGAGAAGTTTAAAGCAGGGTTAGGTTATAAAAAAATATGCCAAGCTTTGAATATCTCACGGAGCTCTGTTCAATGCATCATCTGAAAATGGAAAGAGTATGGCACAACTGCAAACCAACCAAGACCTGGCCGTCCACCTAAACTGACAGGCAGGGCAAGAAGAGCATTAATCAGAGAAGCCGCCAAGAGGCCCATGGTAACTCTGGAAGAGCTGCAGAGATCCACAGCTCAGGTGGGAGAATCTGTCCGCAGGACAACTATTAGTCGTGCACGCTACAAATCTGGCCTTTACGGAAGACTGGCAAGAAGAAAGCCATTGTTTAAAGAAAACCATAAGAAGTCCCATTTGCAGTTTGCAAGAGGCCATGTGGAGGACACAGCAAACATGTGGAAGAAGGTGCTCTGGTCAGATGACTACAAAATTGAGCTCTTTGGCCTAAAAGCAAAATGCTTTGTGTGGTGGAAAACTAACACTGCACATCACCCTCAACACACAATCCCCACTGTGAAACATGGTGGTGGCAGCATCATGTTGTGGGGATGCTTTTCTTCAACAGGGACAGGGAAGCTGGTCAGAGTTGATGGGAAGATAGTTGGAGCCAGAAACAGGGCAATCTTAAAAGAAAACCTGTTAGAGTCTGCAAAAGACTTGAGACTGGGGTGGAGGTTCACCCTCCATCAGGACAACGACCCTAAACATACAGCCAGATCTACAATGGAATATTTTGGATCAAAGAATATTCATGTATTAGAATGGCCCAGTCAAAGTCCAGACCTAAATCCAATTAAGAATCTGTGGCAAGACCTGTAAACTGACCCGTTTTTTTTTTTTTTTTTTAAGAAAAAAAAAGTTTGGCCTTTAGATCAGGGCTTGACAAATAGCTTTGGATCTGGGAGCCAGCTAAAAAAGTTAGGAGCCAGTTTTATTAACTAATAAATCTTATGGGTGGAACATGTAACATATTCCCGAAGGTGAACTTATCCTTTAACCCTTTCACAGCCAGAGCCGTTAAAAAATCATTTTAGGCATGAAGATTACATAAACCCCCCAAATATTATATATTTTCGGAAAGCAGACACCCTAGACAATAAAATAGCGGTGGTTTCAATTTCTTATGTCGCACGATATTACCGCAAAGGTCTAGGAAACACAAAATGTCAGTTAAAATGTAATTTTAGGGGGCACAAAAACGCAATAAATTCCTCAGTTTTTTTACTAAAATAAAAGCTGAGGTTGTACCGAGTAAATAGATACCCAACATGTCAAACCTTAAACATGCTGGTACCCTATATTTTTCATAGGCAACGTTTAAAAAAAGCCCCTATAAGTCATCAGTTTAGCGTTACAACGGAGGTCTGGTGCTAGATTCATCACTCTTATTCCTGTGTATGTATGTATCATGTGTATCGCAATCAGTGTTTTCAGGCATAGGCACCCCGCCACATGTGTTTGTACATGCGTATATGTGGGGGGGGGGTGGAGGCCCCAATTTCTTTTTTTGGGGGGGGGGCTATGTGCTTGGGGATAACTTTAGTTTTTTTCTATTAAAAAACTTTTTATTTTTTCCATCACACAGGGGACAAAAAGTTGTGATAATTTTTTTTTGGTGACAGGTTCTTTTTAATGAGGCATCCAGGGCTTAAAAGACATTGCACTGCATTACATTCTTTCCCGGCCTTGATGGCCGGGGGAAACTATCAATGGGGACCCGAAAGTGGCATCACTTTCAGGTCAACAACTAGAAGGGGAGGATGTGTGGTCACTCTCCTCCCTCCCCTCTACCCGGCGCCACCCGCTATGCTGGTCCTGGGCCTGCAGATGGGCACGCGGAGCCCAGGATACGGGGGGGGGGGGGAGCGCGCAGGGTGTGGGAACTTCTGGGGGATTGTCAAGCCCTGCCTTAAACACATTTTAACCATAAGTAAAATAAGTAATTTTTCTCCTTCACTGATGGGCGCTGATGAGGCGCCAATAATGGGCACCGATAGGCTGCACTGATGGGCACTGATGAGGTGGCACTTATGAGCACTGATGAGGCGGCACTTATGGGCACTGATTAGGTGGCACTGATGAGTAGGCACAAATACGCTGTACTTATGGGCACTGATAGGTGGCACTGATATGTGGCACTGATGAGCACTGATAGGCAGCACTGATGGGTGGCACTGGTGGGCAGCAGTAATGAGCATTGATGGGCAGCCTAGATGGGCATTGATGGGCAACCCTGATAGCCAACACTGACTGGCATTACTAATAGCCACTGATTGCTGGCACTTGTGGGCACTGATTGGCACTGGTGGGCACTGATTGCTGGCAGTGGTGGGCACTGATTGATGGCACTGGTGGGCACTTATTGCTGCCCACCAGTGCGGGGGCTTTATTGTAATCATGGCACTTATGATCAGTGCCCTGATTACATTCCTAGATGTCCTCTGCAAGGAGATGCCGCTGATCGGCTCTCCTCTCCTCATACTGTCAGTGTGAGGCAAGGAGCACCGATTAGCGGTATCTCCGTGTTTACATGTGACCGGCTGTGATTGGCCATGGCTCTTTACAGAGATCGGGGTCGCGCCATGTCATAGCAACACGGCGTGGCTACAATCGATGTGCTGCGCACCCCCACGGCCGTTCTGGGAAGCCATCATATGACGTCCACCCAGAACAAGAACCGCACTGCACTGCCATCATTTGACGGTGAGCGGGCAGCAAGTGGTTAAACAGAAATAAATTTTCACACCAAGCTGTTTTCCTACAATATACAGTGTAAGAATAAACAAGAATAAAGATAATTATACGCTAGGGATTTATTTGATATTTGGATCTCCTTCATCCAGCAGCCTTAAATGAATGCAAAATATTAGTAAAGGCACTCCAGGCCTGTAAGGTGATTGATTAGTGCTCAGCAAGAGTTCACATCAAAGAGGTTTTACAATTTGGAGCAACTATCTAAAATCTGACAAATTATACACCGGGGACCCCTTTGTTATTGTCTTCAAACCATCCACTGTCCATCCCTATAATACTTTGTAAGGCAATAGAAGTCACAAGGCAGAGCGAAGCTGCATAAATACTACTGTATCTCACAAAAGTGAGTACACCCCTCACATTTTTGTAAATATTTTATTATATCTTTTCATGTGAAAACACTGAAGAAATGACACTTTGCTACAATGTAAAGTAGTGAGTGTACAGCTTGTATAACAGTGCAAATTTGCTGTCCCCTGAAAATAACTCAACACACAGCCATTAATGTTTAAACCGCTGGCAACAAAAGTGAGTACACCCCTAAGTGAAAATTTCCAAATTGGGTCCAAAGTGTCAATATTTTGTGTGACCACCATTATTTTCCAGCACTGCCTTAACCCTCTTGGGCATGGAGTTCACCAGAGCTTCACAGGTTGCCACTGGAGTCCTCTTCTACTCCTCCTTGACGACATCACGGAGCTGGTGGATGTTAGAGACCTTGTGCTCCTCCACCTTCCATTTGAGGATGCCCCACAGATCCTCAATAGGGTTTAGATCTGGAGACATGCTTGGCCAGGTCATCACCTTTACCCTCAGCTTCTTTAGCAAGGCAGTGGTCGTCCTTGAGGTGTGTTTGGGGTCGTTATCATGTTGGAATGCTGTCCTGTGGCCCAGTCTTTGAAGGGA
Organism: Aquarana catesbeiana; assembly: GCF_042186555.1. Lineage (NCBI taxonomy): Eukaryota > Metazoa > Chordata > Amphibia > Anura > Ranidae > Aquarana > Aquarana catesbeiana. Next base: position 90,124,440 of record NC_133329.1, on the reverse strand, counting down.
ATGGATCATGCTCTGCTTCAGTATGTCACAGTACATGTTGGCATTCATGGTTCCCTCAACGAACTGTAGCTCCCCAGTGCTGGCAGCACTCATGCAGCCCCATACCATGACACTGCCACCACCATGCTTGACTGTAGGCAAGATACACTTGTCTTTGTACTCCTCATCTGGTTGCCTCCACACACGCTTGACACCATCTGAACCAAATAAGTTTATCTTAGTCTCATCAGACCACAGGACATGGTTCCAGTAATCCATGTCCTTAGTCTGCTTGTCTTCAGCAAACTGTTTGCAGGCTTTCTTGTGCATCATCTTTAGAAGAGGTTTCCTTCTGGGATGACAGCCATGCAGACCAATTTGATGCAGTGTGCGGCGTATGGTCTGAGAACTGACAGGCCCTTCAACCTCTGCAGCAATGCTGGCAGCACTCATACGTCTATTTCCCAAAGACAACCTCTGGATATGACGCTAAGCACTCAACTTCTTTGGTCAACCAGGGCGAGGCCTGTTCTGAGGGGAACCTGTCCTGTTAAACCGCTGTATTGTCTTGGCCACAGTGCTGCAGCTCAGTTTCAGGATCTTGGCAATCTTCTTATAGCCTAGGCCATCTTCATGTAGAGAAACAATTCTTTTTTTCAGATCCTCAGAGAGTTCTTTGCCATGAGGTGCCATGTTAAACTTCCAGTGATCAGCATGAGAGAGTGAGAGCGATAACACCAAATTTAACACACCTGCTCCCCATTCACACCTGACATCTTGTAACACTAATGAGTCACATGACACCGGTGAGGGAAAATGGCTAATTGGGCCCAATTTGGACATTTTCACTTAGGGGTGTACTCACTTTTGTTGCCAGCGGTTTAGACATTAATGGCTGTGTGTTGAGTTATTTTGAGGGGACAGCAAATTTACACTGTTATACAAGCTGTACACTCACTACTTTACATTGTAGCAAAGTGTCATTTCTTCAGTGTTGTCACATGAAAAGATAGAATAAAATATTTACAAAAATGTGAGGGTGTACTCACTTTTGTGAAATACTGTACATAAGCTGGTTCAGTTTGAGGAGGGTTCAGAAAACATGAGAAAAGCTTGGATGCAGAATTTAAACCCGAATCAAAAGTTAAGAAAAAATAATGGTCATTTTCTAGGCATATAAGCGAGGGACTGTCAAACAAATGGTAAGAGGGACTGGGCACTGACCTGGGGGACATGTACCAAAGCGAAAAAAGCATTGAAAAAAATAAATAAGCATATCCATCTATAGTGTATACTTTTAATTACGAGCACTAAGTTTAATTTCAGCTCTCCGTCCCCTGTTTTCTGACAGCTCAGACAAGCTGTATAAATTCTGTACTTTGAACAGATGTCAAGAAGAGAAGATTACAGATAAACAGGTACAACTTATGTAGGAGATTTTTTTTAAATCTCTGTGTATCACCTGAGGCCAATCACTTCACTGGGTATATGTGGATTTACAGCCACTTTAACCGTGCTACATTTCCTTAAATAACATGCCTGGCGGAGGCCCTGGCCCTGGCTTTGAAGTTGCACATCTGTACGGAATACACAACCCACCACAACAAAACTGACATTTACAAATTATGTGCAAATGACAGCTTCAGCCGCTTTTCTTCTATTTGTAAACAAAGTGGCTGGGGATTCCCTTAATTTAAATCAGACCCTTATTCTAGATGAGAGTCTGGTATAGATATTAATGGGGGACCACCCCACACAAAGAAAAAAAAAGATGTGGAGTTCCCCCTAAAAATACATAGCAGGCCCATTACCCTTGATGAGGATGTGTTATGGATGTCAAGGGGGACTCCAAATACAAAGCAAACAAACAAAAAAATGGCGTGGGGTCTGCCCTAAAAATCCATACCAGACCCCCAGGAAGAGGGGGTGAGTGTGTTTCCCACTCTCCTGAACCATAACATGTTCTCAATATGTTGATGTAGACAAAGCCTCTTTCCTATAACCCTGGCCTGGTGGTTGTGGGGGTCTACAGGTAGGGGGCTTATCTGAAACCATTGCCAGCAAGGAAGCTGTCATGTATAGTTGCAGTGAAAATATCACTACTATACACGACCTGTGACCTATACATGTTCTGCTGAACAAGTAAACGGTCCGGCATTTGGATAATTGCGTAAACAACAAAGTTCGATCCAAATTTGTGTTTAAACTGAACTTTGACCTCATCCACTGTTGTTCACCTGTGCACCCAATCAGGCTTTTTCTGGCACTTTTTGTTTACAAGTTTAAATCAGTATTTTTTGGTAGAAAATTACTTATAACCCCCCAAACATTATACTTTTTTTTTAGCAGAGAGCCTATGGAATAAAATGATGACCGTTGCATTTTTTTATGTCACACATTAGTTGACTTTTAGTTGACTAAAATGTACCAGAGATTTTAGTCGACTAAAATGCGACTAAAAGTAAATCATTCAGATGACCGAAATATGACTAAAACTAAAATGGCATTTTAGTCAAAAGACTATGACTAAAACAAAATCGAAATTTGATGTCAAAATTACACTGGTAGTGACATCACCAAATGAGTGAATGAATGAATGAATGAATGAAAGACTTGTATAGCGCTGCAAATGCGAACTGAATCGCCTCAAGGCGCTTATTCGTCCTGTGTCGTCCAGCTCCTTAGAAGAGGTAGGTCTTAAGTTTTTTTCTGAAGGCCTGATGGTTTTCTTCCAAGCGGATGTTAATTGGTAGAGCGTTCCATAGCCGTGGTCCTTGGACTGCGAATCCTCGGTCCCCCTTCGATTTGTAGCGGGACTTGGAAATGAAGAGTAGGTTTTGGTTCGCTGATCGAAGATTGTGATTAGGTGTGTAGTGTTTTATTTTCTCGCATAAGTATCGAGGAGCGTTTCCTTGTATGCATTTGTGGGTGAGGCAGAGGGTCTTGAATGTGCACTGATTCTTTACGGTTAGCCATTGTAGGCTCCTCAGGGACGGTGAGATGGATTCCCAGGGTTTTTTTTCCTGTTACCAGTCTTGCTGTCGTATTTTGGATGAGTTGTAGGCATGCAATCTGATATTTAGGTAGTCCTATGTAGAGGGAGTTCGCGTAGTCCAGTTGGGAATTGATGATTGTACCAATTACTGCTGCTTTGTCTTCTTCAGGAATGAAGGGGATGAGTCTACGTAGCAGGCGGAGAAGATGGTGAGATCCGCTGACTACTGATCCTGTTTGTGCATCCATAGAAATTTCTGAGTCAAAGATGACTCCGAGACTTTTGGCTTTGGTGCTTTGGGGGATAGTCTGTCCAAAGATGTTGGGAGGTGTCCACGGGGTCTTGGTTCCAGTATTTCAGTTTGCATGTAGGAGAAGAAGCTCTGTTTTGGATCCGTTGAGTTTGAGGGAGCTAGTGGTCATCCAGTCGTCTATCAGTGTGAGGCATTTTTCTAGTTGGTAATATTGGTCTTTTTGTCCGGTAATGCGAAAGTAATCCGGTAATCTCATTCCAAACCTTCTGAGACTGGCCATCAATAGCAACCGTGCCTTAGTTGATCTCTCACTGCAGATATACAGCTATGAAGCTACAGGCAGAAGAATTGCTTGGTGATTGGCCCAGAGCGATCATATGAAAGTGAAGACTGCGATTCTTACAGATTGTAGTTCCTTACCGATTCTCATTGGGGCATTTGATAAGTGGAACACAGCATCACAGAGAATTGATCTGATCTGGATCACATTCAGTTTGGAACATCCACAGAAATGAAATAATCCTTTGCATTTGCATAAAATATTGAAATACCAATAGAATTGTTTTAATTGCACGTTGCTATATGCCAGGTTTATTTAAACAGGTCCATTTAACACACTCAACTGTTCATGCTGAGCGTGAACAGTTGAGTGTGTTAAATGAACACATTTTAAAACCTGGCTTAGAGCAATGCGCAATTAAAATGATTCTATTCATATTTTATTGGAGGCAATTACGCTGTGTAGCATTCTATTCTCAAACGAGCAAGTGTGTTTTCTTAATGGAAAAAATAATGACATTTAATCATTATGAGATTTCCGTGGGGGGGCAGAAATGTATGCCTTTGGGTGTGTAATTAATGTTTTACAAAAATCAGGGACAAATATAGGCAGGACTGATGTAAAAGCCTCACCTTCCATATAAGCAATGATTTAAAAATGTTGTGACCCTCTCTTTCAGATAAAGATATATACCCTGATCAGCCTTAACATTATGACCACTGAGAGGTAAAGTGAATAAGACTGATTATCTCCTTAAAATGGCACCTGAAAGTGGGTAGGATATATTAGGCAGCAATGTTGTCTCTGAAGTTGATGTGTTGAAAGCAGAAAAAATGGGCAAGTGTAAAGATCTGAGCATCTTTCACAAAAACAAAGTTATAGCGGCTAGACAACTGGGTGAGAACAACTCCAAAACTGGAGCTCTTGTGGGATGTTCCCAGGCTGCAGCAGTCGAGACCTACCAAAAGTGGTCCAAGGAAGGAAAACCAGCAAACTCGCAACAGGGTAATGGGCAGCACTTGAGCATCTGAACTGGACCACAGGAGCAAGTAGGTTTCCTAGCTGATAAATTGAAGAATAGTTTGAGGTGCTGATTTGGCCTCCACCTTCTCCAGATTTCAATCCAATCTCCAAATGTGCTAGAAAAACAAGTTTGATCCACGAAGGCCCTACCTCTCAACTTAAAAGACTTAAAGGATCTGCTACTGAATGCTCAGGGCCAGATACTACAGCATACCTTCAGAGGTCTACTGGAGTCCATGCCTTGATGGGTTATGGTGGGTGATCATAAGGTTATGGCTCTTTTGTGTAGATGCAAAGTCTAGCATTATTATTACAGCTATTGTACTGCTTTATTGATATGGCACCAACAACTTCTGTACCACTGTTCAAAGTAAAGTTATAGAACAGTGATGTTATCAGGGGTCTCAACTGTGGCCCCTGACATCACCAAGGGGCCTTGCATGCTCTTTGGACAGTCCACAGTAGTCATAGGTGAACATATGTGCAGCACTTCAGCAGCCATCTCCCTTTAGTCTCTCCTCCTCCCAGGGTCATTAATACTCACAGGACTGTGCTCTCAGTAGTCACCTCCTTGCTAGATACATCTCCCCAAGGACCCAAGGAACCCTCCAGGGAAGCAGTCTCATATCTGGATCTCCAGCCTGGCTTAAAAGGCATTTTGCAAAACGCAATAGCCCTCATCTCCATAAGGGACAAAATGACTATAGCTGGCTCCTCCTATGTACAGGTCCACTCAGCATCCTGCTATGTTTATGGCCTGCTTGTGCTGGTTACATTCTCACAGGTGCGTTTGGCTCTCAACTTTTGTACTTCAGAATCTGGGACACTTAAAGAAGAAAGTGACCTTCTGCGAGTGTAGCACGCCGAGGCAAAATGTGGGTGTGGCCAAACTCAGCAGTGGGAGGGCCTTAAGGGTGAGGGGTGCGCTGTGTACAAATGCGCTACGTACAGATTACATTGTTGAGGGGTGCGCTACGTACTGAGTGCAGGCTTGAGGGGTGCGCTACGTATTGAGTGCAGGGCTGAGGGATGTGCTGTATACAGAGTGCAGGGTTGAGAGGTGCACTATGTACTGAGTGTAGGGTTTAGTAGTGCGCTAGGTACTGAGTGAAGGGTTGAGAGGTGTGCCATGTACTGAGTGGAGGATTGAGGGGTGTGCTACGTACAGAGCACAGGCTTGAGGGGTTCACTATGTACTGACTGCAGGGTTGAGGGGTGTGCTAAGTACTGAGTGCAGGACTGAGAGGTGTGCTACGCACTGAGTGCAGGGTTGAGAGGTGTGCTATGTACTGAGTGCAGGGCTGAGGGATGTGCTGTGTACTCCCAAGTTCTCTTCCAGTAGAGAGCTCACCCCCCTTCCCGCATTCTAGTACAGAGCTTTTTTCCTCACACATCCTCTGAAAGAGTGGGGTTGCTGCAAAAGAGCAACCACAACTCACCCGCCCCCACCAGCAACCTGCATGGACATGCTGAAAAGAAAGGAGCTTCCACCGTGGACTTGACAGTGGCCGTGGCTCATGTAGATTCCCCGCCCCCTCCCTCCTCTGCTCTCCTATAGAAATGTGGGGGGGGGGCACCGGCAGAGGAATGCTGTCACTTTTAAATTTGGAAGCAGCACTTCTCTATTTACAAGTGGCAGTAGTAAGCAAGGAGAAGGGTGAACAGCGCTGGATGAGGCAGAACTTTCCAGCTGACAAAAAACTTTGCTGGTGCCCACACTTGTGCGCCCCTGCAGTGCAAGTTGCAGGAGCCAAGTGCCAAAACTTGTTTCGGCACTGGGCTTCACTCTTCACTTGATTCGCCAGGATGCCGGGACTTACATCAACTCCTGGGACGGTCCAGACGAATCCGGGATGGTTGGGAGGTATGTTATTGACTCACCCCTGACATCACTGCAGGAGTGCTTATCCTACAGGGGCCTAGCACCTGAAGACACTGTCTGCTGTAACCAGCAGTTAAGTAGAGGCACTTCTAGTTATATAGCCACCTGTTGGCAAAGTAGCTAACTGCACCTGTCTACAATTAACTAACTGCACCTGCCTATACAGCAGGGTTGCCAACCGTCAGTAAATTTACAGACAGTTTGTAAAAAATCAGTGATTTTTTTAAAACTGTAGATATCAGGGGCTAATAATTTGTTATGCTGTGTTGACTTTTTAAGTGTAAACCAGACAAATTACTTGTTATGGGTATTGTCAATGTTTCCATATTGTGTTTATACTGTTAAAATATTGATTGTCTTAGTTTTTAATTGGAGTTCTCTAAATTTTCAAGTTGTCAGTAAGAAAGTGCTCTGTCCAACATTTTCCATTTTTTGCCAGTAAAAAATGCTACGGAGGTTGGCAACACTGCTATACAGGGACACTTTTTTCCCCAGGGACAACCGCCTGAAGTTAGGGACTGTTCCCAGAAACCGGGGACCTCTGGCCACCCTATGCTAGAGATCATTGTCATTACAAATCAGTGCTCTTGGGTCCAAGAGCAGCACAACAAGTACCAAAGGGCAGTATGTGGCCCTCAGGCCACAAATTGAGCTTCACGTTTCTACAGGGATGTAGCAATAAATATATACCATACACAAATCTACAAAGTTCCCTGCCCAATAGAGATTACAATCTAGATGGTGAAGTTTTGGATAAGCAGCTGATACCACTGCTTTGCATTTCAGTGTAGCAGAAGCAGAGTTGTCAGCTCAAACAGGATATTAGAGACTCGCTGGATTTGTGGCAGATCGACAAGTGTTTTTCTGTAATTTCAGAGTTTTCAAAACATGACAAGCCATGGAAAAAGCTGCAAACAAACTTTTTCTTTACATTTTTTTTTTTTATTCAGACATACACTTTATTAGGGTCTTCTTATTAGTGTTTTTGTTGCTATGCATGTAGGCTTATTTCAAAATAATGAAAGATGATTGCTGATTGCTTGGCATTGTGCCTTGAGCCTACTTGAATAAAATCAGCAATATGTGGACCATTTGAAAGATGCAGTACAGTACTCTGCATGCTGTGACTACAGTGTTTTAACACATATGAATTTAAGCCCTACCATAATGAAACCCCTTCCTACTCTATAATTTACCCTCTCCTATACGAGCAGTTTACTGGACCTAACTGTGAGGACTATATTCGTTTTTTTAGACGTTTTTTCCCCTTCATTTTTATTTAGTGGCCCTGCCAGTAAAATGCTTACTGGCCTAGCGTGACATTTATGTATAATCTTATAATAAAACCAGGTACTTTTAAGGTACATGTTTAATCAAATGCCACAGAGAAAATGAAAAATTATTATATATATTTATTATACTGAATATTAAAAACATCAAACCAAACTGGTTATATTTAATCCATCACAAATAATTTTCTATCATGGTAAACCTATTGCACCTCTAAAGACCATATTCAAACTCAAATCAGGATTCTTTTTTGCATCAAGTAATGTAATTCCCATTTTAGACTGTTCTTTATCAAATTTTTAATCCATATATGCAGGGCTTTTTTTTTTTAGCGGGAAAGTTGTGGTACACCGTTTTGGCACCTCCAGCACTGAGTGTATGTACTGGCAAGGAAGGGATGCTGGAAGGTCTATTGATGGTGGCTGCCCGGGAATCTATTGTCACTGGGGAGGATCTGTTGTTGCTGGGGGTGGGGGCTGCTGGAGGTTATATTGATGCTGGTTGCTGGTGGATCTATGGTTGCTGGCAGGGGTCTATTTTGCTGCTGAATGGGATAGGGAGGGTCTATTGTTGCTGACTGTATGGGGGTCTATTTTAATGCCTTTGATATCATTAACAAATTTCATACAGATCACTTAGCACCACAAAATAATACTTGGTTTTCTTCTGTCTAAAATGGGCAAGACTGGGAGGTGGGCAGGGGGGTAGAGACAAGGGATGGTGCTTAGAGGTGCAGTAGGTAGGGGGCAGAGACCATGGGCACCTCAGGGGCAGTTATTACCTGCACCTAGGGATGAGCTTGATGTTCAGATCGAACATAAGTTCGACTCGAACATGGGTGGTTCGCCCGTTTGCCAAAGAGCGAAAATTATGGGGCGTTTGTGGCAAATTTGAGCACCGTGGAAAGCCCCATAATGCACTGCAAGATCGCAGTGCATTGCTGTATGATAATAATAATTAACGAATTAATTACAAACCGCGCTCCATTATAAAGTGCAAATGCGAGACCATAAAAGTAATTAAATACCAGTGATAATAACTAACAACTGAGTGAAAACAATGTGCATAAATGGTGAAACAAACAAGTAAAACAACAATTTAAAAAGCAAAATAAATTCCAAAAAAATATCCAAAAATATATAAATCCAAAAATCATGTGTGTTCAGGAAATGTTCAAACAATGATAAAAACTTCTGGGTAAATGAAAACTCCTGGGTGAGTCTTCCTTGGGTTCAGCAAAGCATTAGATAACAGTATTCCGCCACCATCACCAGCCACACAGCCTACTTACCAGATTGAAGTGACTCCAATGACAGGAGTCAAACACGCTTAAAGAACTGCCAGAGAAGCTTCTCGCGATCATGGCTATTCCAAAAATTTATTAGGCTAAAAACAAGCTTAAAAACCGCATCACCCACATAGGGGTTCGTGCGGGCAGACAAACAAGCAAACTGCTTTGCGAGTGGAAGTGGCGTGTCACGTTCGTTACGAAACCGGTCGATGATATAGATGTACAGTCAGTCTAGTATAAATATACAGTATCTATACTCTGCATTTAGCATAGACTATATATTCAGTGTTTACTCTATATTCAGTCAGTGCAGGCAGTGTATTAATATATATATATATATATATATATATATATATATATATATACAGTCTTGTGTGTATATATATATATATATATATATATATATATATATATATATGTGTGTTTATATATATATATATATATATATATATATATATATATATATATATATACATACACAGTGGGGACGGAAAGTATTCAGACCCCCTTCAATTTTTCACTCTTTGTTATATTGCAGCCATTTGCTAAAATCATTTAGTCATCAATAATGTACACACAGCACCCCATATTGACAGACAGATATTTTTGCAAACAGCTAAAATAACGAAGGAGTGGCTTCACAACAACTCTGTGACTGTTCTTGAAAGGCCCAGCCAGAGCCCTGACTTAAACCCAATTGAGCATCTCTGGAGAGACCTAAAAATGGCTGTCCACCAACGTTTACCATCCAACCTGACAGAACTGGAGAGGATCTGCAAGGAGGAATGGCAGAGGATCCCCAAATCCAGGTGTGAAAAACTTGTTGCATCTTTCCCAAAAAGACTCATGGCTGTATTAGATCAAAAGGGTGCTTCTACTAAATACTGAGCAAAGGGTCTGAATACTTAGGACCATGTGATATTTCAGTTTTTCTTTTTTTAAAAATCTGCAAAAATGTCAACAATTCTGTGTTTTTCTGTCAATATGGGGTGCTGTGTGTACATTAATGAGGAGAAAAAATGAACTTAAATGATTTTAGCAAATGGCTGCAATATAACAAAGAGTGAAAAATTTAAGGGGGTCTGAATACTTTCCGTCCCCACTGTATATACTCAGCAACCAGTGTAGCCTATATCTACAGTGCATTCTGTGGTGTACTGTTTCTAATACACTTCAGGCGGTGTACACAGTATCTAATACAGTATGTACAGTGTCTACTACACTTCTGGTGGTGTACACAGTATAATATACAGTACAGCCGTTGTACAGTTTCTAATACAGTGCAGGCGGTGTACACAGTATCTAATACAGTGTGTACAGTTTCTACTACACTTCTGGTGGTGTACACAGTATACAATACAGTGCAGCCGTAGTACAGTTGCTAATACAGTGCAGGCGGTGTACACAGTATCTAATACAGTGTAGTGTGGTGTTGCAAAACAAAATATATATCATGTTCGGAAGGCCACTAAGGAGAGGCAGACGCTCACAGGCCACTAAAAGAGGGCAAGCAGCCTCTGTCTACAGTCAATGGTGCTGGTCATGGACATGGTGCATCCTCTGTAGGTGGCCCCCTTGTCCTTTTTTTCTGCTGCTGGCCATGTTATTGAGCCACAACATGCAGAAGAGTTGGTGGAGTGGATAACAAAGCCGTCCTCATCCTCCTCATCCTCTGTCATCTAGGCTCAGAGTAGTTTGCCTTCCAACGCAGCTGCCAAAGCGGCCTATTCCACCGGCTCCTTGTCCACAGTCACTTCTTCCGTAGCCCCACCATCATGCACGGAGTCCCCAGAATTATTCAACCACAGTATTGGATACATGCTGCTGGAGGATGCGCAGTGATTTAAAGGCTTCGATGTTGGTGCCCAGGTTGAGGAAGGGAGTAACATGAGCCTAGAGAGAGGGGGTGCCCAAGAAGGACAGGAAACTGGCAGTCATGTTCCCCCAGCTGCAGCATACTACCAAGTTTGCTCCAGTGATGAGGAGGGAGGGGGGATGAGGTCACTGACTGTATTTGGGTGCCTGAGAGAAGAGAGGAGGAGGCATAACTCCAACGAGGCAGAATGCCCTCTAGTGGGCAGCTTAAGGGCATCCACCCTATTGCAGCACACCGCAATATGGTGGCTTTTTCACTTTAGATTTTTCATGTTCGTGTCCCATAGACTTTAACGGTATTCGCTTGTTCGTACAAATTTTTTGCCTGTTCGCATGTTCTGCTGCAAACCGAACCGGGGGTTTTCGGCTCATCCCTACCTGCACCTATTCTCTGAGAAAAAAAGCTATTCATATGTGGGACAAGGTTTAAATTGGTAACTTCCTGATCAAGCCTTTTACCGGTTCTTGCATTTTTCCTCCTACTGACCACCAACACTGGGGCAATTTTTAACTCCCTCTGACCGGCTACATAAGAGCCCTTGCACACTGGGGCGGGGGGCGGCGTCGGCGGTAAAACGCCGCTATTATTAGCGGCGTTTTACCGTCGGTATGCAGCCGCTAGCGGGGCGGTTTTACCCCCCGCTAGCGGCCAAGAAAGGGTTAAATACCACCGCAAAGCGCCTCTGCAGAGGCGCTTTGCCGGCGGTATAGCCGCGCCGTCCCATTGATTTCAATGGGCAGGAGCGGTAAAGGAGCGGTATACACTCCGCTCCTTCACCGCTCCGAAGATGCTGCTAGCAGGACTTTTTTTACCGTCCTGCCAGCGCATCGCTCCAGTGTGCAAGCCCTCGGGGCTTGCACACTGGAATGAAAGCAGCGGCACTTTCGGGGCGGTTTGCAGGCGCTATTATTAGCGCAATAGCGCCTCCAAACCGCCCCAGTGTGCAAGGGCTCTAAGGGGCCCTATGTTACATACTCTTCACAACTGCACTATATAGACTTTGTTGTCTGTTACATACTCCTGACTCTTACACTCCAAATACTATGCTGTACCTTACTGTACATAATCCTGACTCCTGTACTCTATATTCTATTTTGTTCATAACAGAGTCCTGACCCTTACACTCTATAGGCTATGTTGAAAATTACATAGTCCTGACCATTGGGCTCTAATTTCTATGTTGTACATTACACAGGCCTGTCCCTGGGCTCTATATTCTACATTGTACATTACACAGTCCTGCACCCTAGGCTTTATATTCTACATTGTACGTGACATTGTCCTATTCCTTGGGTTGTATATTCTAAGTTGTACATTACATATGTCTGACCCCTGCTCTCTATGTTCTATTTAAACATTACATAGTCCCGTCCCCTGATTTGTATATTTGATGGTGTGCTTTGCATACATCTGACCCTTGCACTCTATATTCTTTGTTGTACATTACATAGTCCTGGCCCCTAGGCTTTATATTTTATGTTGTGCCTTACATACATCTGACCCCTGCACTCTCTATTCTATGATGTACATTACATAGTCCTTTCCCCTGGGCTGTATATTTTATGTTATACATTGCATACGTCTGGCCCTGCACTCTGTATTTTATGTTGTATATTACATAGTACTTTCCCCTGGGCTGTATATTTAGTTATACATTGCATACGTCTGGCCCTGCACTCTATATACTATGTTGTACATTACATAGTCCTGGCCCCTGGGCTTTAGATTTTATGTTGTGCCTTACATACATCTGACCCCTGCGCTCTATATTCTATGTTGTACAGTATATTACATAGTCTCACCAACAGGTCGAGTAATAACTTCCTGCAACAGATCACATGAATTTCAGATGATGGTGGAGTGATCTGATTCTATCTTGAATAGTTTTAGCATTTGACCGATTCATCTTACATTTTGCATGGAATTGCGCTTTACATAAGCATAATAAAGTTAACAGGTCAGATGGAACATAATAAAGTACTCCATGGCTTCAGCCGCCATAAAGAAAAATAGAAGCCGCGGATTAATGAATGGCTGGGTCCATACAGGAAGATGTAGTGGACATCGTACGAGGCTGTTACTAGGAAGTGGCTGCGGGCAATAAAAGCTGTTCAGTGGGAAATGATAAATGACCTCTGTTCACTGTAAATCTTGTTATAAGTCATAAATCAACAATACGCACCGCTCATAGGAAGAATGACAAATATTGCAACAAACAGCAAACAAGGGGATCAGGAGCAAAGATTAATATCATCAATGTGTCCGGGGGCCATTTATATATCTTCATGATCTATAACTGTGTAACAGAGGGAGGGTCCTTTCTATCTATCTATCTATCTATCTATCTATCTATCTATCTATCTATCTATCTATCTATCTATCTATCTATCTATCTATCTATCTATCTATCTATCTATCTATCTATCTATCTATCTATCTATCTACATATCTATCTATCTATCTATCTATCTATCTATCTATCTATCTATCTATCTATCTATCTATCTATCTATCTATCTATCTATCTATCTATCTATCTATCTATCTATCTATCTCTCTATCTATCTATCTCTCTATCTATCTATCTTTCTTTGTTTAGCCCTACCCCGAAAGAGCCACTTAGATTCAACAGGTTCTCTCTCTTTGTCTTTTTCTGTAATTTATTGCTTTTAGGAACTGGGAAGTGGGAGACAGGGTGAAGTGGGATATTCCGAAAACGCTTGAGCCCAGTTCAGCATTGGACAACTCTCTCTCTCTCTAAACAGTAGCAATGCACTGTTTTTACTCACAGCTGGGAACCATGAGACAGATTGTAGAACAGGTGTAGCTAGTCTGGAACAGTCTATAGGATTATGGCTGGGGACCATGAAGTAGCTTGCAGGACAGGTATAATTAATCTGGAACAGTGTGTGGGTTCACGGCTGGGGACCATCAAGTAGCTTGCAGAACAGGTATAGCTAGAATGGAACAGTCTATGGGTTCTCAGCTAGGGGCCATGAAGTAGCTTGCAGAACAGGTATAAGTAAACTGGAACAGTCTATGGGTTCTCAGCTAGGGGCCATGAAGTAGCTTGCAGAACAGGTATAGCTAGGCTGGAACTGTTTATGAGTTCATGGCTGGGGACCATGAAGTAGCTTATGTTGTGCCTTACATACATCGGACCCCTGCGCTCTATATTCTATGTTGTACAGTACATTACATAGTCTCACCAACAGGCCGAGTAATAACTTCCTGCAACAGATCACATGAATTTCAGATGAAGGTGGAGTGATCTGATTCTATCTTGAATAGTTTTAGCATTTGACCGATTCATCTTACATTTTGCATGGAATTGCGCTTTACATAAGCATAATATAGTTAACAGGTCAGATGGAACATAATAAAGTACTCCATGGCTTCAGCCGCCATAAAGAAAAATAGAAGCCGTGGATTAATGAATGGCTGGGTCCATACAGGAAGATGTAGTGGACATCGTACGAGGCTGTTACTAGGAAGTGGCTGCGAGCAATAAAAGCCGTTCAGTGGGAAGTGATAAATGACCTCTGTTCACTGTAAATCTTGTTATAAGTCATAAATCAGCAATACGCACCGCTCATAGGAAGAATGACAAATATTGCAACAAACAGCAAACAAGGGGATCAGGAGCAAAGATTAATATCATCAATGTGTCTGGGGGCCATTTATATATCTTCATGATCTATAACTGTGTAACAGAGGGAGGGTTCTATCTATCTATCTATCTATCTATCTATCTATCTATCTATCTATCTATCTATCTATCTATCTATCTATCTATCTATCTATCTATCTTTGTTTAGCCCTACCCCGCAAGAGCCACTTAGATTCAACAGGTTCTCTCTCCTTTTCTTTTTCTGTAATTTATTGCTTTTAGGAACTGGGAAGGGGAGGCAGGGTGAAGTGGGATATTCCGAAAACGCTTGAGCCCAGTTCAGCATTGGACAACTCTCCCTTTCTCTAAACAGTAGCAATGCACTGTTTTTACTCACAGCTGGGAATTATGAGACAGATTGCAGAACAGGTGTAGCTAGTCTGGAACAGTCTATAGGATTATGGCTGGGGACCATGAAGTAGCTTGCAGGACAGGTATAATTAATCTGGAACATTGTGTGGGTTCACGGCTGGGGACCATGAAGTAGCTTGCAGAACAGGTATAACTAGAATGGAACAGTCTATGGCTTCACTGTTGGGGACCATGAAGTAGCTTGCAGAACAGGTATAAGTAGATTGGAACAGTCTATGGGTTCTCAGCTAGGGGCCATGAAGTAGCTTGCGAACAGGTATAGCTAGGCTGGAACTGTTTATGAGTTCATGGCAGGGGACCAAGAAGTAGCTTGCAAAACAGGTATAATTAGACTGGAACAGTCTATGGGTTCATGGCTGGGGACCATGAAGTAGCTTGCAGAACATGTATAACTAGACTGGAACAGTCTATGGGTTCATGGCTGGGGACCATGAAGTAGCTTGCAGAACAGGAATAACTAGACTGAAACCGTTTATGGGTTCACGGCTGGGAATCACAAGATATTTTATAGCACTGGTAGTGGCAGACTGGAACAGTCTGTATTTTCATGACTGGGAACCATGAATTACATTGAAGCATGTAATAGAGGCTCTACTCATAAAATTCTGGAGCAGGATCAGTCCATAGGTGCTATAGTAGTCCAACTAAGAAAGTAGTCCAACTTCCAGTTCAGTAGTGCTTCAGGGGCAAACAGCCCCCTGAAGCTCATTGATCCATTTTTTCACAGGGGAAGACAATTTCTCCAGGGCTTCAGACAGGGCTTCAGACTATTTATCAGCTTTCCCAGGTCTCATCTGGGTACACCTGCCCAGGGATTGGCTAGGCTCTGCTCAGTATTCAGGCTGGTCATTTGAATTCTCTTCCCTAAACACTAGAAACTCCTTCTAGAGGCAGGGGGAAGCAATAAAACTCACAGTTTGTGAAGTCCTGAACAGACCGGACTAGACAATTACTGCTTCTCTGATTACATGAAGAGCCAAAGGCTAAATTTACCTGGCAGCCTAACTAGTAAGGTACATGATCTATCTATCTATCTATCTATCTATCTATCTATCTATCTATCTATCTATCTATCTATCTATCTATCTATCTTAAAGAATAAGCAAATTATTCTAATACTACTGACATTCCTTTTAGAAAGCATTAGAAAAGCATATTTTATTTTAAATTACCATAAAGGATTTGTCCTATTAAAAGTTCAACTCTAACAAAAACACTAAAGACCAGGTCACCAGGTCTAGCGGGAGCCATAAAAATATAGAATGCATTCAAACAGTCAGGATGCAGAAAACTCACTTTACAGCAGGGGTCGTAAATGGGCGTCCCTCCAGTTGCTGCGAAACTACAAGTCACATCATGCCTCTGCCTGTGGGAGTCGTGCTTGTAACTGTCAGCCTTGTAATGCCTCATTGGATTTTTAGTTTTGCAAAAGCTGGAGGGCCACCAGTTTGAGGCCACTGTTTTACAGCAACATTCTGAGTGTCATCAGGACAGGAAATGTAAATGGATTTCCCCAATGGGGAGGGGACATAGCTAGCTATTAAAATCTGACAGAGGTTTCCCTCACTTTATGCAAAAATAATAAAAAAAAAAAAAAAAAAAAAGCTTTGGCTAGAGTTCCACTTTAAAAAAAAAATATAAAAAATATTTTATACTTTCTTCCACTGCCAAATAGTGCCAAATTTGTGTGCAGCAGCTTTTGTTGCCAGGTAGCTTGCAGAAACATTTCAAAGTTTAGAGAATGATAATTACAGTCTCTGCTTTAAATTCACACACCAGCTGGAACTGCGATTTCTTTGGAAGGCAGCATTTTGCTCTGTGATCTGGAATACGAACATCACAGTATGACTTCACAATGTCTCTCCTGTTACACAACTTCACCATTTGTCTCAGTCTTTATGGGGTCATTTCAGAGAAGCATGTTGTGTTATTTTTGTTACCGTGGGTTATTTGCTAAATTTTGCTGTGAAGGTTTTGTTGTACCGATCAACTGAATTCACGACATGCACACTAGGTTATGGATTTTTGTGGCGTTTTGCCCATAAAAGTCAATTTGCAAGAATGACTTAAAGCGCTTGTAAACAATCACCTTGTAAAACAACTAATTCAGTTTAAAATAGAAATGAAAGGCAAAACATTTTTGTATAGACATATATAAAAAAAACATTAAAAATACTTTTTTTTTCCCTTTGTTATAAATGATCACATTTCCTCAGTTCTCAGCTGCGTAATAGCTGGGGGAGAAGCAGTTGCAGTACACTGAGCTTGCCATTGGAAGGCTGTGTGTGTGTGTGTGGGGGGGGGGAGGTCAGGACATGCCTGATCATTGGAATACCATAGTTTTGTGTGTGGGGGTAGAGAGAGCATCATATTATTTTTACCCTATGGAGGTACCATCCCCTACATTAAATATCTCAAAAGTATAAAGGGTTTTATGGGACTTTAGATGTGCCTCCGAGGGTATATTGAGTAAATATAAGTATTATGTATAAAAACACAACATTTTTATTGAAGAAATCACAAATATATGTAAAAAAAATATTAAAAACATATCCATAGGTCAGCCATCCAAGATGGTTACTTTCCTGGCATTAGAATCCATTTATTTTGGTCAACGCGTTTCACGGGCAGACCCGCTTCATCAGGACCTTGGATTTTTATTAAAATGTACTGTAACAACATACATAAGTACATATGAATTGACAGATATTGGATAACATATTATATCATTGCATTACAAAGCACATAAATATATATTATATCCACCATGAATTGTCGAGGAGGATGGATGAAGTCCATATTTTCTAATCAGGTATTACTGTTTAACCAGGTATTTACCTTCCTAAAGCAACTTGGGCACATTTCATATCACCAACAAGGCGGAAATATATAAAAGACAAAGCATAGTAACCTGCAAACAATAGCGTGGAAAGAGTGGCGATAAAGAACCTGCCAGGCCCATGGGGAACAGCCCAGTCCTTCAAAGGGTTGTTTGTCAATCTAGGTGATGAAATTCATAAACTGAATCATAGATCTAATAGGGAAGAAAACAGAGAAACAGGAAGGGAAAATGGGAGGGAAGATAAGGGGAAAAGGGGGGCTTGTGACATCACCGACTGGTGCATGCTGGGTGGGTCAGTGATGTCACAAGGGGGAGTGGTGCCATCAAGTGACATCACTATTTAGGAACTGTCACACAGCGGAGCAGGCATTCGGTGGTTAACCTTTGTCGCAGGCGGAGCGTTTTTTATTTTCTTTCTTTTGCTGGGTCCAGCGGTGCGGTGGGCGTCATGATTGACGGTGGACCTACATTGGGGACATTGTTTTTTTTATTTTTTTAATACAGGAATTATCAAAAACTGCCTCCTGTCTTTACTTATTTTTTACTTTTTTTGGTAAATGAGTAGAGTACCCCATACTTATTCACATCAGGGGTGGGATCTGCCACAGCCACTGCCCAGGGTTGTCGGGAAGAGGCCCTTGTCCCCATCAACATGGGAACAAGGTGCTTTGGGGTGGGGAGGCAGAGCCCCCCTGCCTCAAAGCACCCCATGTTGAGGGCATGTGGCCTGGTATGGTTCAGGAGGGGGGGAGCGCTCACACATCCCCCCTCTTTCCTGGCCTGCCAGGCTGCATTCTTGGGTAAGGGTCTGGTATGGACTGAGGGGGAGGGGAACCCCACACTGTTTTTTTTTTTTAATTTTGGCGTAGGGTTTCCCCATAAAATTCATACCAGACCCAAAGGGCCAGGTATGTATAGGGGGGAGACCCCACGCTATTTTTTTCATGTTTTTTGTATTGCCGGCAATAACTTGCAGCCACAATAATCAATTTAAATGTCTTTTTATTTTCTTTACAAATGTCAGTTGTGCTGCAGCAGGTAGAGATGTGCCACTTTACAGGCAGACTAAGGGGACCCCCCCCCCCAGGCACCATGTTTAACGGAATTTTTCATTTTTATTGTTTCACCTTAAGCATAATTAAAATCACTGCTTCTTTAAAAACAAACTTTTTAAAAGTTTTTTATGCATTGATACATGGCCCTCCATAACCCTTTTATGGTCAATTACTTGCATATAAGCCTTCAAATTGGGGACTGATTTTTCATGTTCGGGTCCCATAGACTTTAATAGAGTTCGCGGCTCAGGTCTGAACTTTTTCCCTGTTCGGGAGTTCTGCTGCACACCGAATAGGGGGGTGTTCGGCTCATCACAAATCTGAAATATGAAATGTTGAGTTAATATATTCTTTAACTTAGAGGCAATTTAATTCCATGGTTGAGAAGGGATTTCTTTTTAAAAATTAGTTATCCTACTTGAAGCACTTTGAAATCGCGTGATACGGATGTGGAGAAGCTCTTTGCATCTTCCTGGTTGTTAAAGCATTTTGTTCTGGGTATTACCTGCTTCACATTCAGAAGTCCTAAACCACTCCAGTAAAAGTGGAAAAGAAAACTTTCTGGATATTTCTGTTGTTTAAGGTTGTCAACGGGCCCCTGATTCACTGCTGGCAACAGTCATCATCACCATCTTGGTTATTTACATGCGCCCAGCAAAAGGTCCTCCTCTAGAATAAATGAATGTCCACACAATCAGCCTTTGTAATGTTTTTTCTGTAATATGAAAATGTATGTGAGTGCACAGTTCTTCCCAATATAAAACTCTTCCTAGGTAACAACCACATGTAAAGCGGAGCCCCCATGATTAAAAGAACTGAAATATGATGAATATTAAGGGTGTCCCAGGCATATTTCAGTTGGGTAGGAAAGAGCTAGATCATAGATGATGCTGAATGCCTTCCACTGAAATGCAATGATGGATAGGTGTAGCCCAAGTATAGTTTGGTTTGGTAGGAAAAGGCTAGGTGATGCTGGACGTCTTTCAGCCAGGCTCTATCTGACTTACTGCAGCTTCTAATGCACACTATGAGAAGCTCACAGTGTGCAGTGAAATCAGAGTAAGCCATTTCAGTACAGGAGAGGACCCTGTACAACTGTGCAAGACTAAAGTAAAGTTTTTAAATGTATTTTTCCTATTATTTCTTCTCTTTAATAAGTGAAAATATTTTTTGGTAACTGGCGCTCGCCTGGCCTGGTGATGAGCTATGAAAAATGAGGCAGCTTTGAACTGACTTCACATTGGTGCCTACGTTGTCACTGTGATATAATCCTCTGTGCCAGACAGTAAAACCGTAATCAAAGGCACTCAGCCTGACATAAAATAAATGTAATCCCTTAACAGCTGTTTTTTAGCGGAGGCTTTTGTCAATGATCGCTCATTATGAGCCCTTTGCCGTTCCTTCCCCGCTATACTGGCCAAAACAGTCTGTTGCCTTTCCCCAGCTGCTCGGGCGTAAAATCCTCGCAATCTGTCCTGGCAAAAGTCAGACCTGGAACTTCCAGAGAATCCACGGCCAGTTTATAAAGGCGGGAACGGAACTGGGCATCAACGAGACATCTGTGTGTATTGTAAATCTGGAGAGGATTCAAACTGTCCATAATAGCTGTGACAAGGGGAAAGTCATTTGATGATAAAAGCACCTCCGTGCTTCAGAAAGAACAATTCCTACAAATCAATGTTAAAGGCTACAGCAAACAGCTGTAAGTTTCCTTCCTGCCAAGTCGTCTCTTAAAACAGGTGTATGCCAAGTCCAGGCTTTGCCGAGATGCAGCTAATGACTTCCCCCATACTTAAATATATGTAAACCCTATCAGGTTGGAATGCAGTTTGTTATCATAAATAATTGCCTTTTATCCTTCATAAAATACTTTCTTTTCTTTTGCCCTTTTTTACATCTCTGCACTGCTGATCTCCTCCAGCCTTTCAATGTCTACATGCCTTTGCTGAATCATTAGATGTACAGTACTCTGACCCAGCTACAAGATGCTGCAATGGGGAACCATGTCTGCGGAGTGTGTGCTGGCATGTTGAGGTGAAGTGGCCATCAAGGACATACAGTATGTGACAGGATGGCAATTCAATAGACCAAGTGGGACAACAGGGACAGAGCGTTGTCATCAGATAATAGGAAATGTTTAAACATGGATCTCCATGGCAGGATCAGCAGGCATTCTTTAGATAAAAGCTGCAGATTACAGAATAGTGTGTTTTTCTATTGCTATTTTTGTGATTTTTATAGCATAAATATGGAATAACATTTTAAAACCATTTTTTTGTTTAGAAGATAAGATTCCCCTATTCATATGCCAATGAACCCATTGGGCTGGTTCATGCAGCGTAGGATTGTAAGTGATGCAACAGGAAGTGGGGGGGACTAGAAAAATACATGTGCTGATGAACAAGGGGACTGGTAGTTTTGGAGGACTTTAGAGAAGGAACAGTTTGAAAGATCCCATACTCTGTACACTAACTGTGCACGTTGTAGACATATTTTGTGATACTTTGTATGCCATGAATTGTTTGTCCTACAATTGTATGTGCAGCATTTTTTGTTTAGTAAAGTATTAACACTACACTACACTATACTACAAACATTTTTTTCTAATGCTTCCTTGGTTTACTGCAAAGTAACCTTAAAAGAGACAAAACAAAACTAACAGGAACAACAATGTTTGAAGCTACATTTACTTTATAAAGCTTATATGAGATCTTAGCGTTTGGGTTTAAGGTAACTCCAGCTATACCAAATCATTGGCAAAAAAGAGTAAAGATCCAAAGCCACAACTTTATTGTATACATTGTGACCGGACCGAGCCTTGTCACATTGCCAGAAGGGGTATATGTCTCCCAGGGTTCTCACTGAGGCAGGGTGAGGGGCTCCAGGGTGTCTATTTTGAGTGGAGAAAACTGGTTTTGCAATTTTCTCCAGGATTGGTAGCTCCTGGATTAGATTCTGGAGTCTGGAGACTTCAAAGAGTCTTGGGAGGGATGAAGCTTCTGACCTTGTGTCCACATCTTACTGGAGACCAACAGGTAACGCCAGCTATACCAAACCACTTGCAACAACTTTAATATACACATTATGACAGGGCTACACCACAGTGTCAGAACTCAGAAGGGGTATATGTCAGGCAGGGTTCTCACTAATACATCCAGGATGTCTGGTTTTTCAATTTCTCCAGGATTGTTAACTCCTGAACTGGCTTCTGGAGTCCGGAATCTTCAAAGAGTGCTGGGAGGGACGAAGCCTTTAATCCTGTGTCCACATCTTACTGCAACTACTCTGGCATTTAATGGAGCCACTACTCTGTGTATCTATTTATACACGGAGTGCGACTTGGCCCCACCCCCGCTCCCTCCTAATTGGCTGTGATTGAATGTCTCAGCCATTGAGGAGGGAATGACCCGAGGCTCCCGTACTCATCGCGGAAAGAAGATCGGGCCCAGGTAATTATTAGGGGGGTGGGAGGGGGAGGCAGCTGCGTTCATACATAGGATGCATGAAGGTAAAAAACCTTGAGCCTTTACAATCACTTTAAGAAGAGGCCATCTGACCAGGGCATCACCTGAAAGGTATTAAAAGACTTTGTGTCATTATTCAGGGGCCTATGGAGCCCTGCATGAAGGTAAAAAATCTTGAGCCTTTACAACCACTTTAAGAAGAGTTCATCTGACCAGGGCATCACCTGAAAGGTATTAAAAGACTTTGTGTCATTATTCAGGGGCCTATGCAGCCCAAGTGGACATTTCATTTGTCACAAAGCTGACTGAGACAGCATGGTGTGTCTGTGTGGAGATGGGCTTCAGGGACTACGAAGTCTGGATAGCCAGGAGGCTGGAAAATGTTCTGTCATGGTGATGCTGAAAACCCCTGTGAGGGTAACCCTGTGAGTTGTTTTGATTTTTACTTTTTTGATAAAAGTAGGCCAAAATCCAGTTTTTTAAAAGTACTACAATTGAGCGAAATCCTCATAATGTATGTAAATCAGATGGAATAATGAGCAGATGTAGGATGAATTATAAACCTGGGAGCCATTAGTTAGATTTATCTTCAGCTTTGAAACCCTCTAAGACATTTATCATCAAGATCCACCCACATCACCTCTCCTTTAGATGTTCTGAAGTCATTAGCTCTCCACTATTAATAAATTAGTGATCACCCAAGTAACTTGCAGAAGTATGTGGAGAATAGAACCTCAATCACAACTTGATCGGGTTCATTTTAGATCCATTGTGGTGGCATACAGAGCTAACAATATGAAAATTGTGCCATTGTCCAAAAATTAATGAACCTAACTCTATAGTAGAACAGTCAAGAACATGCATTGTGACTCCAAAATGTGTAAGAACAATGCTGAATAGAAGTTAAAGTCATACTAAAGTCTTGTTTTTTTTTTTTCATTTAAAAATAACAAACATGGTATACTTACCTGCTCAGTGGTTTTGCACAGAGCAGCCCAGATCCCCCTCTTCTCAGGTCCCTCACCGGTGCTTCTGGTCTCTCTCTCCTGCCAAGTGCCCCCACAGGAAGCAGCTAGCTGCCGACTTTAAATATTAGGGCACTTACCTGTCCAGGAATCTTGCGGTCCTCAACCAAGCTGATTTTTCAATTGGCTTTCGGGTGCTGCCGATGCCATCTTCACTAAGGGAAACTGACAGTAAAGCCTTGTGGCTTCACAGCCAGTTTCCTACTGAGTATGCGCAAAGTTCACTGCGCTTTCTGAATTGAAGTGGGAGCAGGTACCTGTCAAAACCAGGTACCTGCTCCCCCCCAAAAGGTGCCAAATGTAGCAGCGGAAGGGGGGGGGGGGCGGGGCAAACAAGCAAAGCTTCCTCTTTTGGGTGGAGCTCCACTTTAACAATGGAGCCCTAAAAGAGCATAAGAATTCATCAAGTGGTTCAACCTACAAGACTTCAACTATAAATGAAAAAAATGAATTCTTATGAGTAGACTGAAGCAAAGCCAGCACTCATGACACAGAAGGACATCAGTCCATTAACTGATGTCAATCCTTTTTTCATTTCTCCAAGACTCGCTCTCACCCTTATCCTTGGCATGTTTAACAGGGAAGCAGCAGGGATAACCTTTTCAGAGATGCATAAGCAAACATATACTGTAATAATTGTGTTACCTCAAACAAATCAACATGCTACAAATAGCTGCATGTATTATTCATGAGATGGGAAGGATGGGTGTATGGATCATAGAACGGAACAAAACACAAGAGCACCCAAGAGAATGGAAACATATAGTCTACATATATACTGTGTATGTAATAAGATACTAGATGTTTTAAACTGTACCCCCCCAATTCTTCTCGATTATACCCACCTTTCATTAATGATAAATTAATGTCAGAATGGAATATACAAGTCTATGTCGGTCAAAGTTCAAATTATTGGCACAGTCTCTCCTTCTTCAACATAGTGTAGTAGAAACATTTACTTCCCTGCAGCTCTCTTCAGTTCGGAGAATCCTCTGGAAAATTGTTAGTGAAACAGAGGGCGCACTGGCATAGTGTAAGATCTTCAAAGATCTTTTAATTGGTTAAAAGAAAAATATTTTACTCACCAAAAGTAATAAAAAGACACACTTCTCTCAGTTCCACAAGGAACATTTCATCGACCAATCAATTCACTCATCTGTCCATTAGTGCTTAATGCGAAGACCATCCTGTAATTTATTGGCTAACGCATTTTGAGGCAGCACCTCTTCATCAGAGCCAAATCCTATACAGTATATTTAATTTAACTAATTAGAGATTTTTTGGAGGAAATTACATTATGCCAGTACATGTCACGTACCTTCTGGTAGAGCCTGGCGAGTAGAGGGCGACCTCTCGCACAGCCCCTGCTTAAGGACCATTGGAGTTGTGACAGTGGCCGTGAGAGCACGGTGAGGTAAGAGTGCCTGCAAGGTTCTCCATTGGTAGCAGAGATGAGTATCTGTGGAGTAGCAGGATCGGACTGGATCGCTGAGCAGCAGATGACAGCAGTAACAGCGGGTGCAGGTATGCTGTAGATGCAGGACCACGTAACTGGAGCTACACAGAGCTGAATGACAGAAGACTGATGCAGAGTCAGACAAGCCAGGTCATACATGGAGGACCAGATATCATGTAACGGCAGGCAGAGAATGGTCAGTGTTCAGGCAGAGGTTGACAACAGGAAATTAGGCAGATTAGCAGAATAACAAGGTCAAAGCAAGCCAAAGGTCAGGACCGGAGATAAGCAACGTGGTCAGGAAGCCGGGTCAATAATAGATCAAATACAGGCACAAGAACAGAACACAGGGTAAAGCTGCAGATCAGATAGCACTGCACTAGTGCAGCTGCTGTCCTTATATAGTAAGGTGACCAGATTTTTAAAATGAAATCTTGGCCCATCAATGCAGCCTGACCAGTGCCCAGCAATGCAGCCTGACCAGTGCCTAGCAATGCAGCCTCACCAGTACCCATCTATGCAGCCTGACCAGTGCCTAGCAATGCAGC
This sequence comes from Aquarana catesbeiana, assembly GCF_042186555.1. NCBI lineage: Eukaryota > Metazoa > Chordata > Amphibia > Anura > Ranidae > Aquarana > Aquarana catesbeiana. The sequence continues at coordinate 90,099,139 of NC_133329.1, read as the reverse complement.
CTGACCAGTGCCCAGCAATGTAGCCTCTCCAGTGCCCATCTATGCAGCCTCACCAGTGCCCATCTATGCAGCCTTACCAGTGCCCATATATGCAGCCTCACCAGTGCCCAGCAGTGCAGCCTCACCAGTGCCCATCTATGCAGCCTCACCAGTGCCCAGCAATGCAGCTTCACCAGTGCCCATTCAATGCAGCCTGACCAGTGCCCAGCAATTCAGCCTGACCAGTGCAGATCAATGCAGCCTGACCAGTGCCCATCGATGCAGCCTCACCAGCGCCCATCCAATGCAGCTTTATCAGTGCCCATGTGATGCAGCCTGACCTGTGGCCGTCAATGCAGCCTGACCAGTGCCCATCAATGCAGCCTGACCAGTGCCCAGCAATGCAGCCTCACCAGCCTTGCCAGAGTAGGGGATCAAAGAGAAGTGTAGAGGCGGCGGGATCATCACACAGGCAGGCGTCGCCCGCCATGACAGCTTTAATTTGAATCGTCCGGTGTCACACAAGTCCCGCCTCCTGGATCTGCTTCTACCTATGATAGACAGCACATATCCCAGTATTGGACAAGTGTTCTGTCTATCGAAGGAGCCAAACCAGGAGGCGGGACTTTGTGTGACAGTGGGCGCCCAGCTATTCAAATTAAAGCTGTCACAGCGGGCGAAGCCGGCCTGACACCCCCCAGTGTGTGGCACCAGAGGTGGACTGCCCCCCCGCCTCAGTCCCTGCCTGCACCTAGCGCCGCCCCTGCAATCCGGGGACAAAGCCACAAACTGGTGATGTCTGGTCACCCTTATATGTAGGCTCACTGGCGCCAATGTAGCAGCTAATGTGCGTGCCTGCGCACAAAGCGCATCTGCCGAACATTCCCGTGCATGTGTGTCTAGTTACAGGTCATTCCTGACAGTATGCTTTCTGTTTTGAATTGGAATTTCATGAATCTCTGGTTTAAAAAATAAATGATTCCAGTATGTTTTCTTTACTCAAAAAAATACCTACTACTCTTTGTCGCCTCTAAATCTCCAAATTTCTTTATGTTTGCTGCAGTGATCTGACTTCCTGCAAGAGGGCATATACGTTTGTTCTCCATGGTCCCATGGCGGAACTACCAGGGTCACAGCAGTCGCACTTGCGACTGGGCCCTAGAGTTCAGCTGATGTGGAGGGCATTCTCTGCTCTCGGGTGCCCACCCCTGCCCACCAGTACTCTGCTCTCAGGGGCCCACCCCCCTCCCATTCTCCACTACTAGGGGCCCGCCCGCTCACCAGCTCTCCGCTGTGAGGGGCCTGCCCACCATTTCTCCGCACTCAAGGGCCCGCCCACCATTTCTCTGCGCTCAGGGCCTGCCCGCCATTTCTCTGCACTCAGGGGCCGGCCTGCCATTTCTCTGCACTCAGGGGCCGGCCTGCCATTTCCCAGCTCTCATGGGCCTGCCCACCTGCCATTTCTCTGCTCTCATGGGCCTGCCCACCAGTTCTTCGCTCTCAGGGGCCGCCCAGCCGTTCTTCGGTTGGCCGCTGAGGAAAGGCTGCTTTCTCTGGAGAGGGAGGCTGACGCTGAAAGAGAAAGTCAGTTGCACTTCCTGTTCACAGACCCGTACCAAACCAAGGGTTGGAACGCACGCCGGGATAGAGAAACAAAGCGGCGTGTCAGATCCCTACAGCAAATAGCTGGACAGACTCAGTGCCGGTCTCTAGACACTACAAAGTGTAAGTTTGCATTTTATGTATTGTGAATACTTACTTTTTAGTCAAGATAAATAAATATTTTATGCATACATGTTGCACAATGATGGATGTTTAATCTTTATGGGATACGATCATTGATATGGAGAAATAATAAGGATTACCTAGCGGTTAACTAGCTGGAGCAAAGCCAGGACAGTGGAGTGGTTATCCCAGATGAACCAAAGGCAAAATTCTTTCTAGGCTCTGGTGAGTGCCCATTTTAGAAGGTGGTTGTAGCACATGAATTGGTGAAAAAGATTCAGTATGAAGCACGCATGAAAAATTTGAGAATATATATGATAAATGGAAATGGACTTTGGAAATATTATATAGTTACATAGTCAGGTTGAAAAAAGACACAAGTCCATCCAGTCCAACCTTAAAAAATATACTTACGCATTTTTTGATATCTGACACCTTATTGTCACGTTGCACTTTATAGTGGTCTTTGGGATTATTGATGTCCTAAGGAGTGATAATCTGCACAATTTTCCGATATTTGGCACTTTATTGTCACGTTGCACTTTATAATAAGGCTGGTTTACAGGGTGATACACACTGTGAGGTTGATGTATAGGGTTTACACACCGTATTAGTGGTAACATTACACCAGTAAATGTTTGAATCAGCGCAGTTACTCCCTTTTTTCAAGTACAACTTTTCCTAAGCCTATGGTATAGGACAATTTAACTGCGGCAGATCAAATTACCATTTATCAATATACATTATTTATTTATTTTATATAGATTTTTATAGATTAGGCTCTAAGAATATTTTACTGGAACCAATAAAGAAGAAGGTTGTTACAAAAAGTAGGAAGATGTAATAGATCTGCTGAGTTTTGGCAACAGCACCAACTCAGTAAAAGAATTCCTCCAAAAAGGCACAAGACAATATTAATAAAGACAATACTGTATAAACACTTCCTTGAGAAATAAGGTTACCTTCTAAAAGGATGTTACAGCTAACTGACTGCACTAACACGCTGAAAGAGATGGAATCTGGCCAGCCTATACTGATATAGTAAGGAGGGAAAGCAGTTTTAAGAATGATAATGTAAGGAGGGGACCTTTTTACAAGAGGGGGGCACAAAAGAAATGGAGACGCAAGAGAGGGTGCAGAGGAGGGAAGTGCCTTCACCGCGAAAAAAAGGAGGACATAGGTGAAAGTGGCATTATTAATCTTAGCACCAAGGAACTCTCTAAAGAAGAGATTGCGATACTGAATAAAGGACTGAAATATGCACCCCACACGGAACCTCAATAAATTCCAGACTTTCATAGATATACAAAAGTTTAACATTAAAAGATGCCTTCTAAGCAATCCCACTAGGGATCTAGCCAGGGACAAATCTGTTATTGCCCATTTGGGCTTGTCCAATGCATCACTTTTCAACCCCCCTGGGAATGCAGCTCCCAATGTTAATGTTTTTCGCAATTTGGTTGTAAAGGATTCGGAAACTCTCAAACTAAGACCTGTACAACCTCAATGCAATATAAAAATAGGACTAGACACACTGTGCAATAGGAGGGACATCGTTGTCCGTCCAGCAGATAAAGGAGGAGCTACTGTGATCCTGGATAAGAAAATGTGAGTACAGAGGAGATGAGGAGAATTTTGTCTGACTCTGATATGTACTCTTCCTTGCCCATGGATCCCACGGCTAAATTCAAAAGAGAATTTAAAAATCTCATAGAGAAGAGTTTTAGCATGGGGATTTTAAATAAAAAAGAGAAGAAGCATTTGGTACCTTTGGCTCCCCAACTGCCAACGATTTACTCATTGCCCAAAATCCATAAAACTTTGGTTAACCCTCCAGGATGACCCTTCATCAGTGGTATTAATTCTACCACTGCTGCATTGGGAAATATGTAGACCATTATCTACAACCACTGGTAATGGGTACCCCCTCGTTTCTCAAAGACACTAAAAATATCATTAATATACTTGATACTGTTGAATGGAAACCAACATACTTACTAGTAACAATGGATGTCGCGTCATTGTATATGGCAATCTCACTCAAGGATTTGAGGCGGTACAACATTTCCTTTTTCGTGACTCTACTATTTCTAGGACATAGAGCAATTTCATTTTGGAATTGCTGGATTTTTCAATGACACATAATTATTTTTGGCATGATGGGGCATACTGTCTGCAAATAAAGGGAGTGGCCATGGGGGCAAAGTTTGCTCCAAGCATGGCCAACCTTTTTATGTCGGAATGGGAGAAGCACATGGTTCTACACAACAGGATATCAGGGCTTATTGTGTGGAAAAGATTTATTGATGACGTCCTCTTCAGATGGGATGGTGACCTTGAATCTGTTCATGCTTTTTGGCCTAAACAATAACAACAGAGGTATAGTCCTCAGTCATGAGGTAAGTCCAGTATAAATTCATTTTTTGGACTTAAAGATTTAAATAAAAGATGGAAACATTGTTACCTCAACCTTCTTCAAACAAACCAACAGGAATGGATATATTCCTCTGGATTCCTGTCATCATCATTCATGGTTGACGGCAGTACCCAAAGGTCAGTTTTTATGTTTGAAACGTAGTTGCACCAACTCATAGGACTATTTTAAGGAGGCATCCAATTTATGAACTAGATTTATAGCCAAAGCTTATGACAGTAAGGCTTTAGGCTCCCTTTTTAGTGGAAGTCAGTATTAGAGATCGGTGGGTGGGTGATAAACCGTCACGGGGGGCAATATAGAGGACTTTGGTCTGGCCTTCTTCACAACATACTCTAGCCAACATTGGGCAGTTAGGAGAATCATTAAGGGGCATTGGCCAATCATTAAATACAATCGAGTTCTTGGTCTTCTACTATCTGACCAAGCTTGTGTTATTTTCAGAGGTGCTTCTAATTTGAGGAATACTATAGCACCCAATGTACCTAACACCCCCCCCCCCATTAGGCCTACTTTCTTTGGTAATTTAAAGGGGTATTTTCTGTGTGGGAAGTGCCAGGTCTGTAGGATTAACACCTATCGAGGTAGAAAAATTACAGAGTTCACCTCAAGTGGCAGAGGTGATACTTATCCCATAAAGTCGTTGATTACGTGCATGACAAAATGTGTTGTCTACCTTCTTAGGTGCCCTTGCGGCTTAGAATATGTGGGACGCGCTATTTGAATGCTGCATATAAGATTGGGAGAACATATAACTACAGTAACATTCCTTCTTTCATTTCTCCACAAGATTGCGAAGTTTGCCTCTATTGACATGGGATTGGGTTTCTAGCTGTGTCTCCGTTTTAAGGATGTTAGACATACTTTCCATCAATGGCTGCACAGATTACTTTTTACACCATCTACAATTGGTCAAGGTTGATTATCCAATGAGCGGCTTTGAGTCGTTTTGTGTGATCAATGACAGCGCTCCTTTATCTTGTCAATGGAGTATATATAGTGTGGGTGTAGGCGTGTGGGAGTTAACCCCGATGACATCATATATGATGAAACGATCGTCGGGACGCCACGCTCACTCGCTCTGCGCATGTGCAATCGCTTCCATGGATTTTTAGAATTGCTTTGGCTTGTTTGCGCTTGAGCTGTATCTTCAGTTTGAAAACGCTTTTGTTAAAAGACATCTGGATACTCCTCCATTGAATCTTTGAATTCAAACAAGCGCTTTGTCACCCCCCTAAGTAAAGGTGGTCGCTGGCTTTCTGGTAAGCCTTTTAATTAATTATGGTGATGACAACCCAAAATGTGTGATTTTTTTTGTTTTTTCTTTTGGTTATAATGGTCCCCCTGCACAAATAGAGAGGGTGAATCTCTACCAATCGGGGACACAAAAAGCAGTAAAAATGTGACAGGTGTTCTAATCCCTCTTTACTCTTTCCAAAACTAAAAAAAAAAAAAAAAAAAAAGTTTTGCCTTTATACTTTGATTTACTACTGTAACAGAAGCAAACGATTTGTTCTTGACAACTAGGATTCAAAAACCCCTGGTCATGAATGTGTTATTCTAAGCTTTATATGAACCATTCCATATGGATCTTCTGTGATGCTGTAGAATCTTCCATTCTAAGAACCACAGAAGGCATTGGCAGTACCTGGGAACACTTAGCCTACATTTTTGTTGGCATTGATTCAAGGCCGTTCTACTAACAGCCAAAGTGATTTAGTTAGTGAGGCAGCGGTTTTCCAAGATAAAAAGAACTATAAAGCTGCTTTGCAATTACACTATGTCCCCTAAGTGAGCTTTAAATTAAGTGTTCACATTTGACCAGAGCAGGCCTGCCAGGCCTTGAGCTTCACTTTAAACCTCAGGTGACCAGACCATTTTTGCAAATTTTCTTTTTTTTTCTCCATTTTCTACTTAAAGCTTTCAGAGTTTGTAAAAGACAGGTAGAATAAAAAGATGGTGCTACTGATTTTGTAGATCCTCTGACATTTGGGCAAATCTTCATCAAAAACAATATTTTTGATAAAAATACAATAAAACCCGTTATTAGCACTCACAAACACAACATAACTTATAAAGCGTTTACCCCTTAAGGAGCTGCTGTTTTCTCATGTCCCCTGTTTCCAGAAACTATGACAATGCTGGCAGAACTACACTTTCTGACACACCTGGGCTGAAGAGAGGATATTTATAGCAATAATATATATACTATATTACAATACTGAAGAAATGGCAATACGGCAATACCCCTCAACCAAATATGTAGAACAGTAGCAAAAAAAGGTGTATACAGTTAATAAGCAAATGGACCAGAGAACAACCCTTAAAACTTATACTTAGGACAATCCCGTCTAAGGGCAATTCTAAGATGATAGTTCACCAGTCTTTTTCAAACTCTTTTCCTACTGGCCAGTACGTTGGGGCCCAATCCAGCCTTGGAGCACTCAGGAAAAGTTCCTCCGAACTTGGGTATAGGCTCCTGTTCTGTGCCCCAAGAAAAAAACAATACTGTTCCTCTTTAATAGAGTGCAGTAGGGTTTGGCCAGCAGCCCCTCACAAACTACTGGGGTGATAGCTTGTGCTCCTCAATGTAAGTGGCGCTCGACTGAAGTGGCAATGCAGAAGGGAAAGGAAGTTGTGAGGAACTCGGATCCTCTATGATGTCCTGTAGTCACCAGGGGAACAGCTGTCTGATTGGATGCTGATGCCCCTGCCATTTTGGATGAGGGCAGAGCCTATTTAAGGCCCTGGCTCCCTGATTTGGTGTGCATTGTGCAAGTGGTTAGTGTAGGTGCAGGTTTCCCGTCTGTCAGGGACAGTGCATAGTGACGGAGAGGTTTCAGAGGAGTAGGGAAAGTGCAGGGACTACACTATCTCCTCACAGAAAGCTTTGCATTTGGGTGTGAACTGGCCAGGCTGCATTCCCGCTCCTCTGCTACGGTTTGTAAATGGCTCAGGTCGGCTGTGTCTACCCACCAGGCTTGATTGTGCATTGTTTTCGTTCACCTTGACCTCTGTGTTTTCTTTGTCGCCAGTGAACCACGCTGCATCCTATTCACAAGCTTGTCTCCAACTCTATTCTCCTGGGGCAGCTCAGTGAGTCAAATGCAGTGGCTTTCTCCCCAACCATCGGTCAGAAACACCATTCAGCGACAGTGGCATTTTTGTCTGACTCTGATATGTACTTTTCCTTGCCCATGGATCCCACTGCTAAATTCAAAAGAGAATTTAAAAATCTCATAGAGAAGAGTATTAGCATGGGGATTTTAAATAAAAAAGAGAAGCATTTGGTACCTTTGGCTCCCCAACTGCCAACAATTTACCCATTGCCCAAAATCCATAAAATTTTGGTTAACCCTCCAGGATGACCCATCATCAGTGGTATTGATTCTATAACTTCCTGCATTGGGAAATATGTAGACCATTATCTACAACCACTGGTGATGGGTACCCCCTCATTTCTCAAAGACACTAAACATATCATTAATATACTAGATACTGTTGAGTGGAAACCAACATACTTACTAGTAACAACGGATGTCGAGTCATTGTATATGGCAATCTCACTCAAGTTGGGATTTGAGGCGGTACAACATTTCCTTTTCCGTGACTCCACTATTTCTAGGACATAGAGCAATTTAATTTTGGAATTGCTGGATTTTTCAATAAAACATAATTATTTTTGGCATGGTGGGGCATACTGTCTGCAAATAAAGGGAGTGGCCATGGGGGCAAAGTTTGCTCCAAGCATGGACAACCTTTTTATGTTGGAATGGGACATATTACAATAATGAAGAAATGGCAATACCTCTCAACCAAATATGTAAAACAGTAGCAAAAAAAGAGTATACAGTTGTTAATAAGCAAATGGACCAGAGAATGACCCTTAAACCTTATACTTAGGACAATCCCATCTAAGGGCAATTCTAAGATGATAGTTCACCAGTCTTTTTCAAACTCTTTTCTTCCTAGCCAGTACGTCGGGGCCCAATCCAGCCTTGGAGCACTCAGGAAAAGTTCCTCCGAACCTGGGTATAGGCTCCTGTTCTGTGCCCCAAGAAAAAAACAATACTGTTCCTCTTTAATAGAGTGCAGTAGGGTTTGGCCAGCAGCTCCTCACAAACTACTGGGGTGATAGCTTGTGCTCCCCAATGTAAGTGGCGTTCGACAGAAGTGGCAATGCAGAGGGACAGTGCATAGTGGCAGGGATAGGTTTCAGAGGAGTAGGGAAAGTGCAGGGACTACACTATCTCATCACAGAAAGCCTCGCATTTGGGTGTGAACTGGCCAGGCTGCATTCCCGCTTCTCTGCTACGGTTTGTAAATGGCTCAGGTCGGCTGTGTCTACCAACCAGGCTTGATTGTGCATTGTTTCCGTTCACCTTGACCTCTGTGTATTCTTTGTCGCCAGTGAACCATGCTGCATCCTACTCACAAGCTTGTCTCCAACTCTATTCTCCTGGGGCAGCTCAGTGAGACAAAGGCAGTGGCGTTCTCCTCAACCATCGATCAGAAACACCATTCAGCAACAGTGGCATTTTCCGCAACGATCAGGTGGCAACACTGGTCAACAACAGTGGTGAGCTCATGTACCAGGAGTCTGCCTCTGTGTCCCTGATTTTCTGCAGTCTGCAGTCTGCAGCACAATCCGTCTCCTACAATGTCCTCATCAAATCTGCCTTGAGCCTGGGAACAGATCTTCCTTTTCCTCCATCATGCTGGGATGTGTAGATTCATTGCCAATCTAACACACAGACTCAGTTGGGGAACTTAATCTCCCACAAGTCTCAGTTCCTCCCAGCAGGCTTTTGTTGTCCCAGGATACACAGCAGTCCATATCCAATTCCTCTGGGTTCTCCTGGTTGTGGGTGGGGCTCTCTCTATCTCTACCCACAGCCACTCCTCTGCTCTGCAGCAGCCCGAGGAGAAGAGAGAAAGTGGTAAGGCAGGGGTAGCAAGAATAGTCCAGTCCCAGATGCCAGAAAGGGCAACACTGTGAACCAGGCAACCGCAGACCAAGGTCTACACTTACAAAAGTCAAAACTGTAATTATGCAATTTATGTTAAAAATCTGGAGGTTGGCCTCACATCTGTGTGTTATGGCAATGCCCAATCCGTAGTGCTGTGTGTTCTGCATTAGTGTGTGTTGCAAAAATATGATGCAGGCATACATTTTATTGCAACACAATGCATTACAATGCTTGGTAATTGTAAGTTAAAAAAAAATGAAAAAGAAGCAAAATCAAGCACTGAATTGCACCATGCACACCAGCACATACGAATCCTGCACACCATAATGCACGCCTACTGTCATGCACTAACATACTGTATGTAACATACGTATATTTGTAGTGCACATGTGTATGTTGTGTGTGTGTGTGTGTGTATATTTTATGTGTGTCGGGGGTTAGCAAGTCAGTCTGACCAGTGGCGGCTGGTGCTCAATATTTGGGGGGGGTGGCAAATCAAACGCCACCCCACCGCGGGAGACGGATGGGAAGGCGGCGATCCCCCCCCCACGAGAGACAGACGAGAAGGCAGCGATCACCCCCCACCCCGCGGGAGATGAACAGGAAGGCGGCGATCAGAGGCCTCCTTACCTTAGGAGGCAGATGAGGAGGATCTGGGGTAGGGCTGCTGCTCCTCACCCTGGGGCTGTTGCTTCTCCTCCTGGCCAAACAGGAAGTGGGTCCTGAGACCCGGACTCCCGGACTCTTGAAGAGGACTCTTGAGAGGAGTACTGAGGTCGGGGGCTGTTATGTTTTCATGAAGCTATGTTCAGCATCCTGCCAGCCCCTCCCACCACCCATGATCTTCCTGCATTGCTTAGAGAAGACCAGAGACCCAGTGATGATGTCATTTGGTCTACAAAAAAGGTATGTCATGAAAACAGAAAAGTTTTATTTAAAAATATAATTAGTATGTTGATGAGGGGAACCAGGGAAGATAAAATATAAACAGGATTGAGCGGAAGTAAATCATTTTATTTTTATCACCAATGCCCAAGGACAAACCATAACATTATTCTATTTTTTTTCCTGCAAATCTAAGATGCTTTGTGTGTGTTATCACCGATTGCAGAGTATGTGGGAGTTTTTTATTTCCCCCCTACGGAGATTTTGCCACTTTGTTGCTAAGTGAGATCAGTGGCTGTTTCCAAGCTTGTGTTTCTGTTGAGCTTTTCCTGAAATACTTAACTGCTAATCCTCTCTATCGCTTCATCTATGCACCTCGAGGTCCAGGCAGGTGAATGCGCTCTCCTGAGTTCTTATCACAATAAGCCCTTTCTGCGTGTCTATTTAACCATGGGTTGTGCAGTAATAGGAGAACTGAGCAGATTGTCAACTCTTTCTGCACCAAAGTCAGATAAGATTGTGCTGCACCTTTGTCTAAAGTCAGAACCTTTTTTATTAGTGTTGGATAGAATAAAGGAGGGTTAGAACCCCTGTCAGGTGTATACTGCAGGAGAGGTAAGGATGAGGAGCGCTGGATCTGTTGAAATTAGGAAAGATTCTGATTGAGTGTTATCTGGTCTGGGTATTCTTTTCTGGAACTTTTCGTTTACATGTTTAAATTAGTATTTTTTGCTCGAAAATTACTTAGAACCCCCAAACATTATATATGAATAAATGAATGAATAACTTGTATAGCGCTAAATATGCGAACTTTTGCTGACAGTGTCCGTCTGGGTCTTCAGAAGAGATGGGTCTTGAGCTTTTTCCTGAAGGCCAGATGGTTTTCTTCCGAGCGGATGTCCGCGGGTAGAGCGATCCATAGCCATGGTCCTTGGACTGTGAACCTTTGTTCGCCTTTCAATTTATAACGGGTCTTGGGGATGTGGAGGAGGTTCTGGTTAGTTGACCGGAGAGGGCAACCTGGGGTGTAGTGCTTTATTTTGCCGCAGAGGTATTGCGGGGCTTTTCCTTGTGTACATTTGTGAGTGAGGCAGAGGGTCTTAAAGTGGAGGGCTACCCTAACATAAAAAAGTGCATTAATATTCTTAAAAAAAAAAAAAAAAAAAACAATTGAAAAAAAAAATTTAACTTACCTGAAACCCCAGTTGCTAGGCAGTCTTCCTAATCTGCCTCTTCCTATTCTGCGGCGCTTCCTCCTCTTCGTCGAGTGGCCCCGTTGCATTCTGGGACATGTGTGTGTCCCAGACAACAACGGGGCCATTCACAAAGCACTGCCAGGAAACTGGCAGTGAAGCCGCAAGGATCCACTGCCTGTTTCCCTTCGTTAAGATGGAGGCGCCGGCAGCCGATCTGATGGACAGATTGGCCTCGGGGGGGGGGGGGGGGTAAGTGTCCTTATTAAAAGTCAGCAGCTACAGTGTTTGTAAAAAAATATTTCATCCGGAACACCGCTTTAGATGTAACTAGGTCCTTCACGGCTAGCCAATGGAGGGTCCTCAGGGATGGGGTGATTGATTCCCAGGGTTTTTTTCCAGTTACCAATCTGGCTGCTGTGTTCTGGACGATTTGTAGACGTGAAATTTGGTATTTTGGAAGTCCTAGGTAGAAGGAATTTGCGTAGTTGAGTTGGGAATTGATGATTGTTCCAACTACTGCTGCTGTATCTCCTTCTGGGATGAAGGGGATGAGTCTAGGCAATAGCCGAAGAAGGTAGTGGGATCCGCTGGCTACTGATCCTATTTGTGCATCCATTGTCATGTTTGAGTCAAAGATGACTCAGAGGCATATTTATTGCTGGGGGTGATGGGGTGTCCGAGGATGGTGAGTGGTGTGGACATCATGCCAGGGTTTTTGTTTCAGTTTGCGTGGAGGAAGAGGAGTTCTGTTTTGGATCCTTTGAGTTTAAGGGTGCTCTCCGTCATCTAATCGACGATCAATGAGAGACAGTTTTCCAGTGCCTGGTATTAGTCTTTTTTGTTGGTGATGCGTAGGTAGAGTTGGATGTTGGAGTGATAAAGTAGGTCCTGGTTGCTCATGATTTTGAGGAGTGGGCGGAGATAGATGTTAAAGAGCACAGGTGACAGGGGTGATCCTTGAGGGACTCCGCATGTAATTTTTCATGCTTCCGAAGTGAAAGCTCCAAGTTTCACTTTCTGAGATCAGTTTTCTAGGAAGGATGTGAACCAGGGTAAATCTGAGTCTGCAACTCCAGCCACTTCTGTGAGACGAGTGAGCAGGGTTTTGTGGTCTACTGTGTTGAACGCTGCACTGAGGTCCAGCAGTTTCTGTCCATTGGCCAGGGCGGAAACCAGATTGTAGTGGGTCCAAGAGTTTATGGGTGTCCAGATGGAGTTGTAGCTGTTGTACTACTGCTTTCTCGATAATTTTGGAGATGGTGTTGAGGTTTGTGACAGGTCTGCTGTCTTTTGGGTCTTTGGGATCGAGGTTAGGCTTCTTTAGGAGGGGTTTGATTGTGCCTTGCTTGAGGGAGGTTGGGATGATTCCTTCTTTAAATGACTGGTTTATGAGGTATGTTATGATGGGTGCCAACCAGGGCTTTTTTCCTCAGGGAATAGGTGCAGGAACTCCCTTCTTTTAGAATCACCCCTTGTCTCCGCCCCCTACACACCTCTGAGCAACAACCTTGGGTTCCACCCCCTACCCACCTCCCAGTACCCTTCCTTCCAGAGAATACAGAACCAAGTAATTTGTATAGAATTTGACAGCGATAACAAGAAAAGCAATAAAATAGATCCCCAGCAGCCAACAACAATAGACAACCCCCATTCAATAACATACCCCCAGCAACAATAGACCCCCACTAGCAATAATAGATCTCCCAACCGCCAGCAACAATAGACCCCTCCCTCAACAGTAGATCCCTTCCAGCAACAAGTACCACCCCTCCCACAACAATAGATCCTCCACCAGCAACAATAAACCTCCCCAGCAACACTAGACCCCCCACAACAATAGATCCCCTCAGCATCCATAGATCCCCCAGCAGCCAGCATCAGTAGTCCCTCCAGCATACTATAGTACCCCTTGCCATTACATAAATTCTGTGCTGGAGGTGCCAGAACTGCGTTCCCCCGCGTCCCCGCTGAAAAAAAGCCCTGGTGCCAACATTCTTTCAGAAGTTTTGTGGGAATAATGTCATTTGGCGATGTCCTGTCTTGGAGGTTTCTGATCATGGTTTTGGTGGTGTCAATGGTGATTGGGACCAGAGTAAATCTCGGTGGTTGTAGAATCTTTGTGTGGTTTTTGTCTTCTTGCTCTGGCCAAGTGGGGTTACTTGCTATGTTCTGTTGAATTATTTCCCGAATGGTTGCGATTTTGTCAATGAAAAAATCAGATAACTCATTGCAGAATTCTTGTGTTTCGTATGCTGGAGACTCTAAACAGGTGGGGTTCATAGTCTGGGCGACTAGTTTGAAGAGTGCTTGGGGGCGGTTTATGGCTTTTGAGATGGTTTTGGAGAAATGTTCTTTTTTTGCTATGAAGATGGCTTTGTGGTATCTTGTGGTGAGTGATTTGTAATTTGTGTGGTTTTCCATTGTTGGGTGCCTTCTCCATGCTCCTTCAGCTCTTCTGCGTTCTTGTTTCAGTGATGTAAGAGAGTCATTGAACCAGCCCAAATTGTTTTTGCGGGTGGTTGCTCTGCGTATTGGTGCGACTATGTCTGCTGTCTGTAATAATGCTGTGTTAAGGGAGTTGAGTGTGTCTTCCGTTGAGTAGTTTTGGGTTAACACCGCTATTTTGTTGGTTAGTGTAGTTTTGAAGAGTTGTGAGTATAGTTTCTTCTGTGATCTTGTCCAGTGTATTGTCATTGAGTGTGTTGGTATTTGGTAAGTGATGTTTTTTTTAAATTTGATCACGTGGTGGTCAGTCCAAGGCAATGGCATGTTATCAAGTGTGTTAATATCAATGTTTTGTTTGAAGATGAGGTCGAGGGTATGGCCTGATGCATGCGCGGGAAGCATTTATCAGTTGCTGCATGCCTAGTGCTTCCAGGTTCATGCAAGCGTTAGCGATGGAGTCCTGGGAGTTGTTTGCCCAGAGATTAATGTCCCCAAGTAGCAGGAGATATTTGGTTTTCAAGGTGTATGTAGATATGAATTTGATAAAAGGTGCAAAGAAGTGTGTTTTTGGTCCCGGTAGTCTGTAGCACAGTAGTATGTGAATGGTGTCCTGGGGTGTTGTTTGACATTGAAGTGTGAGTGTTTCCATGAATGGCAGTGAGCTCTGTAAAGTTGGTTTTGTGAAGGTGAGGTGAGATTTGTAGATCACTGCTAGGCCGCCTCCTCTTTGAACGACTCTGTGTTCAATTAGGAAGCAGTAGTTCTCATGGACAAAATCTGCTAGAATGGTGTTACAGTCAGGTGTTAGCCAACTTTCTGTGATGAAGAGACAGTCTGTGTTGTGTTGAGTGATAAAATCATGAATTTCGTGTTTGTGCTTGACTGTTGATCTAGTGTTGATCAGGGCACATGATAGGTGTTGTCCTGGATGTGGTGTATTCCTGTTTTGGATGGTTGGTTTCAAATTTATTCTCAAAAGTTGTTCTTTTCGTAATATTGTTTGGGTGGTGATTGGTAATGTTGTAGCGGTATTCCTTAGGCTGCAGAGGGTGTCAACTGAATAATTGATGGCGCACCTGATGGGAGAGTGCTCTGGGGTGCGTGTTATGGAGTGAGTAGCTCGAGGTGCCATGGCGCCGCTAGGGCTCTGTCCCAGAGCAGAGTTGACAGTGGCGGTGATCGGTTGTGTGGTGGTGGAAGGGGTAGCGGCGGCGGGTACTGCAGGCCGGGGCAACCCGGGTAATGTTGGGAGGAGCTGTCCGTTTGAAAAGTTACAAAGTTAAAGTAAAAAAAAAAAAAAAAAAAAAAAGATTAAAAGTTTTAAAGTTAGTAGAATTCTGTCTTTTTTTCTGTCCAGGGTGTAGCAAGATGGCCACCGACACTTTCTATGTCCTTTTGGCTGGTCCAGGTGTAGCAAGATGGCCACCGTCAGCACAGGAGGCCGTAAAATGGCAACAGCCAGATTAATCCAACAATCACTCAGGCAGACTCAAAAATACAGAGCAGGACCAGAGCAGGTGATGCTGATGTACCATCTGTGCAAGCAGGTGTAAGGATGGTGCTAGACTGAGGCACAGGAGGCCGGCAGACCACTATTGAGGAGAGCTGATGGCAGCCATGCTAATCCAGCAGTCAGGCTGAAAAACGTATATATATATATATATATATATTTTTTTTTTTTAGCAGAGACCCCAGAGAATAAAATGACGGTCATTGCAATATTTTATGTCACACTGTATTTGCGCAGTGATCTTTCAAACTTAATTCTTTTGGAAACAATACACTTTTTTTTTTTCATTAAAAAAAAAAGCAAAACAGTAGTTAGTTAAATTTTTTTGTATAATGTGAAAGATGATGTTAAGTAAATAGATACCTAACATGTCACGCATTAAAATTGTGCACGCTCGTGAAATGGCAACAAACTACGATACTTAAAAATCTCCATAGGTGACGCTTTAAACATTTTTACAGGTTACCAGTTTAGAGTTACAGCGTTCGCTTCTGTGTGCGAGCACGGAGGTATGAGGTGCTTTAAAAAAATGTTTTCTTATTTATTTTACTTTTTATTTTTTATTTTTACACTGTCCCTTTATTTATTTATTTTTTATCACTTTTATTCCTATTACAAGTAATGTAAAATCCCTTGTAATAGAAATAAGCATGACAGGTCCCCTCTTTATTGAGAGATCTGGGGTTAACAAGACCCCAGATCTCTCATTTACCCTTAAAAACAAAAAAATAATTAACATTTTTTTTTTTTAAATGACACTTAAAAAAAAAAATCATGTCTTTAAAGGGTAAGTTCACCTTTACATAAAAATCTGTAAGGTGAACTTACACTGAACCCCATCCTCATCCCCCCCGTCCCGCTGACCTGGAGTTCGGCGATCACCCGCTCTGACACATTGGATTGGCTTTACTGGTCCAGGGCTTAGAAATCCCCTTGGCTTAATCTCCTAAACGTACCTCATAAAGGTACGTATAGGAGGCATTCCAATTGGTCGGTGCCATCACATGGGCAGCGCTGACCAATCAGAACCCGTCCTGTCAGCGGGGCAGAAGAAGAGAGAAAGCCGTGGGGATTTTAAATCCCCGGACCGGTAAAGTGGCTATCCAATGTATCAGAGTGGGTGATCACTGGACTCCAGGTCAGCGGGACCGGGCGCGATGGGGAGGGGGTCCAGCGTAAAGGTTATTTTCTGTAGAGGTGAACTTACACTTTAAGCCTGAGAACCGGAAGTGACATTGAAGGTCGCTCCAGTCCTCCAAGGGCAATAAGCTGAGTGGGGGCTATCTTGCCCTCACTCAACTTACTGCCCAGCCATCCGCTGCATTGGATCAGTTTCGGGCTTACCAACGGCTCTGGTAAGCTCAGAAACGACCACGAAGCACCGGGAGGTGGAGGGGAAGTGTGGGGGAGGGTGGGCTCTCCCATCGCCTCTAAAAGTGATATAGTTGTATATAAAATGCCCTTTTTATCTTCAAAAAGTGTTTCCCAGTGCTAAACCTTTCATCCTATTTCTAAATGACTGCATTTGTAAATTTCAAAAGTCAGTATAAAGGAATAGTAGTGGAGAAAAAAAAACACTTGTGAGTTTAACTAATCATTTTTTTGTATAATTCTCCTTTAACCACTTAAAAAGATTTACTGTTGCTGGCAATTGTGTCGTCTTGCGATGCTGTACCCAAATCACAAATAGAGATTTCTTTTCATGGTATTTGATCACCTTTGCGGTTTTTATTTTTTGCTCTATAAACAATTAAAGACCGACAATTTTGAGAAAAAAAAACAATATTTTTTCATTTTTGGTATAAAACATATCCAATAAATGAACTGAAAAAATCTAATTTCTTCATAAATTTAGGCCAATGTGTATTCCGCTACATATTTTTTGGTAAAAAAAAAAAATCCCAATAAGCATATGTGGATTGGTTTGCGAAAAAGTTATAGCGTCTGCAAAATATGGGATGTTTTTATTTACATTTTGTTACTAGTAATGGCAGCGATCAGTGAATTATAGCGGGACTGCGATATTACGGCGGACATTTGGACACTAGCTGACACTTTTGACACTTTTTGGGGAGCAGTGACACTAATACAGTGATCAGTGCTAAAAAATATGCACTGTCAATGTACTAATGACACTGGCAGGGAAGGAGTTAACATTGGGGGCAACCAAAGGGTTAAATGTATGCCTAACTAGTGTTTTACCACCCTGTATGAGGTGTTTTTACTAGGAGAACAGATTAAATTTATTCCCTGCTTTGCAGGAACACAAATTTAATCTCTACCCTCCTGTCAGAATGGCGATCTGCCTTGTTAACATAGGCAGACCGCCGTTCTGCCCCTCTGCTTGATTATTGGCGGGTGCCGGTGGGCATCAAGTCCACGGTACCCGCTACTCAGCTCCCTCTGTGTGCGATCACAGCAGGAGCGAACTGCAGGGGCACGAGGCATGAGTGCCCCTACCCGGAAGAGTCAGATCACGTATATATATACGTGATCCGGCGCAGAGGTGCCTCCTTGTAAAATAAAACTGCTATAGGGCGGACCTTAAAGTATAACTAAAGGCAAAACTTTTTTTTATTATTCTGGATAGAGTGGAGAGGGATTAGAACACCTGTCAATATTCATTGCTGTCTGTGCCCCGTTAAGGAAATTTGCCCTCTCTATTTGTCCTGTTTACCATTATCATTGAAAGTGAAAGTAAAGAGAAAACCCCAAATTTTGGGTTGTCCCCAGAAAAGTAACAGATGGGAAATCTTCCAATGGGGACACCAGTTCTTGTGAGCTGGGGGTCCCCAAGAAATTCCTTTAATTTGCAGAGATTTCCTCTCACTTTCTGTTTGGCTATGGGACAGAAAGTGAAGTGAAATCTCCGCAATAGGACAGAGATGGCAAAAAAAAAAATCTGACAGGCGTTATAACCATCCCTTACTCCCTAAAAAAGATTTGCCCATAGTTCTACTTTAAGTGGTTAAAGGGGTGTGACAAGGGGAATGTCCTATTCTTTCATACTTTTGGTAATTGGTGTCCCTCATTCCCCTCTCAAAAAGTTTGGAGGTATGCAGTAGCACTCTTTCACTCTCTTCAGGATAACATGTCAACCAAATAAAGACACCATGAGGCTGGATATGGTTAACATTCTTTTACTGAAGAGCCTCAATCAATACATGGCTCTTCCTGGGTCGCAGACCCCAACACAGCTCTAGAGACAAAATGTGAGGGACAGTTGATATTAGGCCCTGCCGGAGGCTGCTTGCATCTTATGCAAAGGGCTTTCGCTCCCTGTAGCTCAGCTTCTCTGACTGGGCTAGGAGGGGATGAACTGAAGGGCAGACCAACTCCCAAGGGTTTCCTCTGGACCCGAACTGACCCACTAGAGCTCTCCTTCTCTCTCTGGGCTATGGTGGTGTAGCACTTACCCCCGAAGGAGCTGCTGATTTATATCGGGTCGTTACCGTCACCCCTTTACCCGTAGTTTCACCAATACCAGAACTTAGAGTCCATGTTGAGCTTTGTATCTGACAATGTAGGCACCAGTCACTTTAGTACTTTTCCAATGCTTTAATGAGAAATAACTTGAAGAAGTAGCAGGAAAGAGGTAGAAGAGGAGTTGCAGGAAAGTTCAAATTCCTTTTCTTTAGATCACCAAGGAATTGAAATCTCAGGGACGAATATACCTTTAGTCCAAGATTAAATCTTTGCCCACCCGGATAGGTCTCTCTCACTGACCTAGCAGCCGGAGCGCAGCACGAACAAAAAGTCTCTGCCACAGACTTGAGAAGAACAATATAACTGTACAATCCTCTGCCACAGGACGTAGTAGTTTTAGATGAACAGCAACACAGTACCAGAACCTTTAAGTCGACCCGGCAGTACTGTGTGGTAGATTAGATTAGGATGCATCCTCCAATTGAGTCACCAGGCCCCTCTTGAGACACTAGCCTTCCGCACGGTCCTCTCCAAGATCGGTCCTGCCCTGGATCTTCTCAATTGTTTGGCTTCTTCCTGCAGGACAGACAGCACAGGACCATCTCTGTAGTAGTAGGCCCCAGACAGGCTTCTGGGCCTACTTGCATGGCTGCAGCAATGCAGCCCTCCGGCCTGGAAGGCCACAAGTTAGATCTCACTCCTAGCACATGACATCTGTCCCATAAATACTCTCTCCCAGAATGCATAGCAGTGGACCACCTCTGCCCAGTTACCTCTGGGAAAGAAGAGCACTTAATACACTTCAGCTTGTTGCTTTTCAACACTGACCTATGGTGACAACGACACCTACAGGCGACAGTGTGAAACTGCACGCAACACAGCCAGTGCTGGAACAGAGGTTAATTTAGCCATAGATTAAATCTGAACTGTGTACAAAACAAATGACCCACTAAATTTACATATAAGCGCTTGATCAAAAATCTGTCAGCGCTACAGTGGGAAACCCCAGGCACCCTGCCCTTCCCCTAAAGGTGGAAGAGCTGAAACACAGCTACTAGATGTTGCCTCTTCTCCTTCTTCTCCGGTCTGACCCACCTCCCTCCCTGGTCCTGCCTAAACTCCCAACCTTCTCCCAGGGGGAGGAGGGCACCTTAAAGGGGACCTGCTCTGTCACCTGCCTACACGGACTAGCACATGTGTTAAGACAGGCTTGGATGCAAGTCGTAAAGCTTAGCAGCTGTGCCGCAGGGCTCTGCTGGGACCCGAATACCGGGCGGAGCCCTTTGAAAAATCTGTGCACATGCCGGAAAAAACAAATGTGGCATGCTAGAGGGAGGGACTGGGCCATATTGAAAATTTATGAAATTTATGAAAGTTTTTTTCACACGAGTTTATGAATATTTATTTCACGTCACTTAAGCTGACATTCGCTTATTAGAGGTGTATTTCTATGATGTGTTAGTGCATAGGTGTTTAATTTTGGTAAGAATATTTACTGTATTCATTTAGCACTGTACATATGTTTTTTTAGTTTTTTGAATCACAAAATTTTGTGTTAGCTGCATTATTTGAGGTGTTTTAACCTATGCTGCGCAGTGACACATATATATTTCATATTGGAAGGGGACCAGAGTTTCTAATTAACACATTTCTTGTCCTATGGTGACAACAGTACTACTCTGTAGATACCATATGGTGAGTGTGTTATTGCCAGGACCAGAAGGTGAAAATAAAGGAGAATCATTTTACCCCTTCCCTTCCCATCCCCCTGAAAAGCCCATGGCCTGGTTTGGTTCAGGAATGGAGGCTGTCCACTTGATGTCCTCCCTTTCCTGACCACCCAGGCTGCATGCATGGATAAGGGCCTGGTTGAAATTTTAAGGAAAATCTCATGCCGTTTTTTTGCTGCTTTTATTCTCTTGCTTTCACTTTTAAAGGACTACATTTTACTACTCTGGGACAGTGTGTGCAGCTTTTAGGCATTTGACAAGCATGTTATTCAAAGGATTTGTGTATTTTTGAAAGAACCACCTTTCATGGAGGTGCATGGTTTCAGCAGTAATATGCGCCTGCAAACAGATCAAGGAGGTATGATAAAACATCACATAGTCAAAAACAGACTGATGTTTCAGAGAGTCGTTTATCCTTCTAACATTCCATGAAAAAAGTTTACCTATTGAACCTGTCATATAAGAACATCCAGAGCACCCATCTGACAGGAGGGATAGGCAAAATTCATGGATGGTGTAAGCATATGTCAGTAATGCCAGTGTAGCACCCTCTAGGTAGGTTGATGCTAGAGGTAGGATTTTTGTAGGACAGGTAAATTTAGGCAGGCCTGGCTGTTTGTTTTGCTCTGAGTTGGAAGTGGCTCAGGGTAGCAGCTGGTGACGCACAGGCAGCATCACTGAGACCTCTTCTTTCTAGAGTTTGCTGGAAAGCTCTGGAAAGAGAGAGGGAGAGGAGAGGTGGAGCTGTCTGGGGTGTTTGACAAATCCCTAACCTGGATTGGCAGGGGGCAGGCCTCCTTAAATACCCAGGGTCAGCCCAGCTGAGGAGGAGTTGTTGGGTGGAAGAGCAGGAGTGAGAGGGTGCGGAGGCTGTCCGGGCCTTTGAGGGAGCTCCCCAGTCTGGGGGGTGACCATGGGCCTAGGCTCGGGTGCAGTCTGGACCACTTTCAGGAACACATGAAGAGGTCCTGGACCAGCACAAGGGAGAGCAAGGAGAGAACAGCGGAAGAGAGCACTGCTACGAGACTCCAGGAAGGACAACTGGTTGCAGCCAGGAAGGCTGGTGAGTGAGGCACAGTCAGGTGGACTAGGGAGGCACACCTGAGAGGACTGGGAGCTTGCAGTCTGAGATGGGTACAGAACCAGAAGTGTGGACTGTGGTGGAAGGGGCAGTGGAAAGAGTCATCTGTAGCCTGGAGGGCTGCAGGGCCTAAAGAGGGCTAACTGGGATCAGTAGCCTAGTTAGGGCATCTAGCACAAGGCCTTTTCTGCTACACCATTGGGGCCCACGGTCCCAGCCTGCAAAGGCTAATTGCTGAGGCCTGGCTGAGTCAGTGTCAAGCCTAACCAACAAATAGTGCTAGCTGTTCCTGGGGAATCAATTGATGTGCTGGATCTGGAGGTGACTATGAGTAACAGTCTGCAGCAAGTGATGTGCTGGTGCAGTGAGGAATGGTGAGCTTTAAGAAAGTTTGTGCAGGAGGAAGATGAAGGAGTATGTACAGGGAGTGTACATAGTTGTCCCAAAACCAATTGCCATGTCCATCTTTTCATTCTGGGCATCCCATCTCTCCTATCCCCACCCAAGTTATACCCCTGAATAAAAAAAAAAAAAAAACAAAAAAAAAAAAAACAAAGTTCAATGACTGCTTTATGTCTTGGAGTGAAGGCAGGGCTGGGCAGGATGACAGACAAACCACAATACTTAGCAGCTCCTACAGGGGTACCTCTACACCAGTCTAAGCTTCTGCATGATGCATGTAAGCCAGAGCTGTAGAGCTTTAGAGATATAACAAGAAATAAAAAGAGGCATAACAGTCAAATGTTCCCAAAAACAACCAGGCTAAGGAACCATGGTGTCCAGTTGACCCAGCGGTCCAGTAACACCAGGGAAACAAACTCCATACAAAAGTAAAATTAAGGGGACCAGTTTCCAGTGATGCAAGTGAGTTCAACACAGTGTATCAGAGCGGGGACCCAACTACAGAGGTTTTAAAAGCTTGCGTAGTCTGAAGAAATGGGTGTAACAGGCACAACTATGAATGTGGAGTGTTTCAGTTTGATATCCAGAGGACACGAAACATCACAAAGCAATTGCACAGGATAATTAGTCCACAGGTAGGAGCAATAGACTCAGCTAGGAAAAAATAAAACATCAAATGCTAGAATGTCTACTGTCGTAGGTAACAGCTGAGAACAACAGTTGGACACATAGGGAGAGGGAACTGTAGTAGTGGGAGAGGACATACAGTATCTCACAAAAGTGAGTACACGTTTCACATTTTTGTAAATATTTTATTCTATCTTTTCATGTGACAACACTGAAGAAATGACACTTTCCTACAATGTAAAGTAGTGAGTGTACAGCTTGTATAACAGTGTAAATTTGCTGTCCCCTCAAAATAACTCAACACACAGCCATTAATGTCTAAACCGCTGGCAACAGAAGTGAGTACACCCCTAAGTGAAAATGTCTAAATTGATCTCAAAGTGTCAATATTTTGTATGGCCACCATTATTTTCCAGCACTGCCTTTACCCTCTTGGGCATGGAGTTCACCAGAGCTTCACAGGTAGCCACTGGAGTCCTCTTCCACTCCTCCATGAGGAAATCATGACACCTTTCGTTTGAGAATGCCCAACGGATGCTCAATAGGGTTTAGGTCTGGAGGCATGCTTGGCCAGTCCATCACCTTTACCCTCAGCTTCTTTAGCAAGGCAGTGGTCGTCTTGGAGGTGTGTTTGGGGTTATCATGTTGGAATGCTACCCTGCGACCCAGTCTCCTAAGGGAGGGGATCAAGCTCTGCTTCAGTATGTCACAGTACATGTTGGCATTAATGGTTCCCTCGAGGAACTGTAGCTCCAGAGTGTCGGCAGCACTCATGCAGCCCCAGGCCATGACACTCCCACCACCATGCTTGACTGTAGGCAAGACACACTTGTCTTTGTACTCCTCACCTAGTTGCTGCCACACACGCTTGACACCATCTGAACCAAATAAGTTTATCTTGGTCTCATAAGACCACAGGACGTGGTTCCAGTAATCCAAGTCTGCTTGTCTTCAGCAAACTGTTCGTGGGCTTTCTTGTGCATCATCTTTAGAAGAGGCTTCTTTCTGAGATGACAGCCATGCAGACCAATTTGATGAAGTGTGTGGCATATGGTCTGAGCACTGACAGGCTGGCTCCTCACCTTTGGATATGACGCTGAGCATGTGCACTCAACTCCCTTGGTCGACCATGGCGAGGCCTGTTCTGAGTGGAACCTGTCCTGTTAAACCGCTGTATGGTCTTGGCCACCGTGCTGCCGTTCAGTTTCAGGGTCTTGGCAATCTTATTATAGTCTAGGCCATCTTTATGTAGAGCAATAATTATTTTTTTCAGATCTGCAGAGAGTTCTTTGCCATGAGGTGCCATGGTGAACTTCCAGTGACCAGTATGAGTGAGTAAGAGCGATAACACCAAATTTAACACACTTGCTCCCCATTCACACCCTAGACCATGTAACAATAACAAGTCACATGACACCGGGGAGGGAAAATGGCTAATTGGGCCCAATTTGGACATTTTCACTTAGGGGTGTACTCACTTTTGTTGCCAGCGGTTTAGACATGAATGGTTGTGTGTTGAGTTATTTTGAGGGGACAGCAAATTAATTTTGTTATACAAGCTGTACACTCACTACTTTACATTGTAGCAAAGTGTCATTTCTTCAGTGTTGTCACATAAAAGATATAATAAAATATTTACAAAAATGTGAGGGGTGTACTCACTTTTGTGAGATACTGTATATATCCTATAAGCCAGGTAATTGCATTGTACTGACCCATCCTGTAACGTCTATCTAACCAGTCAGTAGCCATTATTGGGGTCTCAGAAAAAGAGTTCTTTTGTGCCATCTCTTGGAGTCTCACAGGATATATCATTGAATATTGAAGCCACAATTACTGGAGGGGCTTCTTGACTTTTTGGAATTTCTTGCATTTTTTCACCTCAGGGGAAAAATCCAGGAACAACATGACCATGTTAGCATTAAGGACATCCTTTATCTCTTTATATCGTCTTCCTTATCTCCATAGGTGTGCGCAGACTATTGCATTAGGATGTGCACCCTTAAGCTCAAACACACATGCGTGTGCGGGTGTCTACATATATATGACCCCGGCACATTGATCTCCCTGCCGGCACAGTGAAAGAGAAGAGCATAAACACTTCTCTTATGGCAGAGCCGGTAAGAGGGAGATCTTTCCCCTGTTTCTGCTGCTACACAGAGCAATAACTCTAATGTGCACGGGGTGATTAGGGTGTGCCTGGGCACACCCGGCACACCCTGTGCGCACGCCTATGCTTATTTCTATCATTTAGGAAGTGAATTTAGGGCTATGGTGGGTTGTCAGGTGGCAGGGCAGGTATGGGTCCTTTCCACCGTGAATAGCAAAAAATGATGTTCTCCTCTGCTCCCAATATTCTGCTAGCCATTTTTCAGCAAAGTTGGTGTTGCTAGTACCATCAGCATATAGGCAGTTAGAGGTTAATGCTGCCCCAGTTGGGAAGGGTATCATTTTTAGTTTCCCTGGTAGACTTTGCGGGGTCCAACCCACTAGTTATAAAAGAAACAGGGGGTTTGCACCCAGAGACCCCCGGGGGCCTGAGATTTTGAGCTAGAAAGACAGGTTTTCCGCCGCCATCACCAGAACCTGGTTCACCAGTACCATGACTTGATCAGAATTCTCGCTGTTAGGGAGGCTGGTGCAGTACTCCTTGAAGAAACCTATTGTGGACTAAGTATTGACTTTCATCCTCTGCAGGTATGCTGGGGCAGCTACAAGCCTGAAGTAGGGACTACCAAGGGTAATTACCAAGGGTAAAGAATGTTTCTCTACCAGCCTGTTGTAAGCGTGTACATGCGACAGGTTAAATAGCCTCTTGCAGTGAGGGAAAATGTTGTCAGCACTCCATCTCCTATAGCAATGGGAGAAGATCTGCACTGCCGGGGTCCTCAGCCTCTACTCTTGTACAGAAGAGGAGGAGTTAGGTGAAGTGCACGCATGGAGTCACCGCTAGGTGCACAGTGGGACTCCATACCATTACTGGGAGTGAGGTAATGGTGATATGCTGGACAGGTTGAGAGGGCAAGGGCTCTGCGTTTTACTCTTAAATGCACAAGTAAATGTGGTGATGTTTAATACATCAAGAGCGTTTATTCGGGGGTGTGACCGGATGCTGGAGTGAGAGGCGGTGATAGCGGTCTCCCTCTGGCCTGAAGCCTCCGTGACCATCCGCACCAGCCCTATGGTTTAAGCCCAGCCGGAAGCTCTCTCGCCGGCTGCAGAGCTTGTTTGGCTGCCTGGCTCCCTTCAACCCTGTTCGTGCCTGCATACGCCACCGGAGCTCATCGGATAAGCGGCGCCAGCGACCCCCCTCCCTGGAGCGGCGAGGAGAGCGTGTAACACCGGCCGTGCTCGAGAGGGTTGCCGGGGCGACGGGTCCGACGCTAGTGGCTCCGACGGCGTTCACTGACAGCGGCGGGAGCAACCAGTGGGGAACGTCCCTGCACTGCCCAGATAGCCCGGCAGTATTAAGGTATTGAGTGCTTTGATTATAAACGAGACAAACTGTTTTTTGCTTTTTTCTCTCCTTTTTTCTTTCTCTCTGGAGGCTGAATAGCCGCCTGAAGCAGAGGGGTCCTATCTGGTGATCAAAAAGCGGCTTGTCCCTGTGGGGGAGGGGGATGCTGGCTGGAGCTGGGACGCATAATTATAGCAAACGTTTACCTATGGCTGAGAAAATAAAGGTTCGATAATACTGAATCACCCGTCACACTAGGCTGGGTGCTAGCCCTTCTTGCAACCGAGCACTTTGAAAGACACAACTGGGACTGTATCAATATTTTGACCTGAGAAAGGGAAGGGAAAGGTTAATTTGATAAGCCGCTAAAACCCCATAATTATCCTCCCTTGGACTATATACTAAGTCATGACTAGAAAAAAGGGAGAGGAGCTGCAGCAGCAGGAGAATAATAGCTCTCAAATTACCCGTACATCAAAAGAAAAGGGGAACCAGGCAGCAGCAGCAGCAGCGGCCAAGTTGGAAAAATTTGCGCACCCCTCTGCCTCATCACCATCCAAAAGCACCCTCCAACAACAGGAGAAATCCTATGCGGGGGGCTCTGGGGACAGGAAGAGCTTAGGAAAAGGGCCGACGGTAACGCACACGACAAAAACTGCGAGCAGTAAAGGCTCTGCGGGTGAACCCTCAGGAATGGCAACTAGCAATGCCGCCGAGCAAAATATATCCTTAACAGCGGAGCCGACATTGAAAGATGTTTTATGTGCTGTTAATTCCTGTAAAGCCTCCCTAAGTGAATTATGTGATCAGTTGAAGGGGTTAAAGGAAGAGTTAAGTACAGTAAGCCAAGAATTACAAAGGACTGTTGCTAGAACAACTACATTAGAGGAGAAGATGAGCCAGGCTGAGGACGATCTGGCCCCATTGAAGCAAGAGCTTAAAGCAATGAAAACGCAGATTGACCTGCATAAAGCTAAGATGGAGGAAATGGAAAATAGGTCTCGCAGGAGCAACGTGCGGGTGGTGGGCCTGCCGGAGCGGTGCGAGGGTCCCCACCCAGAAGAGTTCATAGAGAAGTGGCTTAGGGGAATATTTGGGACCGAAACCTTTTCTCACCTTTTTTCTATCGAAAGAGCCCACAGAGTGCCAACTAGGCCCCCGCCATCAGGAGGATATCCCAGACCAATAATTATGAAATTTCTGAACTACAGAGACAAGGTTACATTGATGCGCAGGGTTAGAGAGAAAGGGGATATTCTATACAACGGGGCGAAAATCTTATTCTTCCCCGACTACTCCCCAGACCTGCAGAAACGAAGGGCCGAATTTAGGGACATTAAGTACAAACTACGGGACTATAAAATTGAATATGCCCTGCTATATCCGGCACGCCTGTGCATCACTGCTCTAGGGGCTACTCATTTCTTTGACACAACAACAGGGGCAAAAAAATGGCTTGAAGATAACAAAATGACCCTGCAGAGCTAGGGGTCATACAGGGCTGGCTGAATCATTATGTTTTATTCCATTTATTTTCTCTTTTTTTTTTTTTTGGGTTTTGTTTGCATCATATAGCGGATGGCACGGGGAGGGGAGGGTAAGAGGGGGGCGTGTTAGATGGAAGCACGGATGAAGGATGCGATTTCACCAGGTTTATACACTTTGAGTATTGTTTTGGCATTTTGGAATTGGGTGGGGGGAGGGGGAGAGGGGGGGAGGAGTTTGGAAGTGTGTTATGAAGCACTTGGTCAGTACATGAGTGAAGAGGTTTTTTCTGAATGGTTGGAAGGGAGTAAAAAGGTCACATGCATAGCCCCTAGGGCTAGCCTAGTTAGGCAGGAGGGGGGAACACGAAAAGGGGTGGGGAAAAGTAGGTTGGGCCAGGTAAAAGTCGGGGGGGGAGGGGGGTAGGTTAAATAGAGGGAGGGGAGGGGGGTTCACAATAAATAATGGGGTCAGATACTGCGGTGAACGAAAGGCACACGCATTTAAGAGGAGAGAGTTTACAAAAATTAAGCACATTTGCACAGGTTGGTTACGCTTGCAATTAAATAACACTGGAGGAGGGGATGGAGTGGTCCCTGGGTGCGGGGGCCCATACCCCCTCACCCTATATTTCTTTCTTTCTTTTATATTTTTAACACAACCACAGAGTTCACGGCAAGTCTTGTAGACACAAATGCACAAATGAATTGCCTTTATCGGGGGGTCAGCCACTCTCCCTTTTTTTCTTTGTTTTTCTTTTTATTTATTTGTTTCTTTTTTCGTAGATGCCCTTTAAAACTTTAAAAATAGGCTTGTGGAACATTAGGGGTATGAGCGATCCTGCTAAGAGAGCAGCTGTTTTTTCGGTGATGGAAAATTATGGTGTTGGACTGGCTTGCCTGCAGGAAACTCACCTCACAAATGAGACTAAATTATATGTTCGGAGTAAGAAATTCCAAGAACAGTATCACTCGGTTCATACCTCTTATTCAAGAGGGGTGAGCATTTTGGTGAGGAGAGGTATCTCATTTTCCTGCAGGGAAGTTAGGATAGACCCGTTGGGAAGGTACGTCTTTCTGAGTTGTGTGGTAGAAAATACATTTCTGGTGATAGCAAATATTTATATCCCTCCTCCGTTTAAAACAGAGATCATGCTGGAATTGTTGGAGTTTGTGGATGGCATGGTGGACATCCCTATAATAGCAGTGGGTGATTTTAATGCAGTCCTAGATAGCAGCATGGACCGATTTCCGCCCGTGATCCGTGCGGAAAGAGTTCCAGAGGGGCGATTGGCCCAACTGCTCGCAGAGATTGGATGGCGTGATCTCTGGAGATCTCACAACCCAAATACTCGGCAGTACTCCTGCCACTCAGGGTCACACTCCACACTCTCGCGTATAGACATGGCAGTGGGTAACAGTTAAGCCATGCGATTAATAGGAAACATAGAGTATAGACCGAGGGGAATATCGGACCACTCACCCCTGACTTTGACCCTAAATCTAAGCATCAGAACTAGTCAGAAGAGGTGGACAATAAACCCACTATGGCTGGACCTGATTAGTAGTCCAACAGAAATTTCCTCCAAGTTAAAAGAGTTTATAACATTCAATTCAGGCACAGCATCAGCAGGGGTGGTGTGGGATACCCTAAAAGCGTATCTTAGGGGACTGCTACACCAGCAGGTTGCCATGGCAAAAAAAACATCAAGGGACCGGGAGGGGAGGGCTAGTAGGGAAGTCATGGAAGCAGAAGCACAATATGTGTTAGACCCAACCCGAGAAAAACAGGAGATTTGGCTCAACAAACAACAAGTGTACAAAGAGGTAATTAATAGAAGAGTAGAGAATAAGAGACTTTTCCAGAAACAAAATTACTTTGGGGAGGGAGAGAAAGTAGGCCGGATGCTTGCCCTCCTAACCAGGTCTAATCTATTCTCACCGGCCATCTCCTCAATTAAGACCTCGGCTGGAAATATTACATCTGATCCGGTCGAGGTTTTAGAAACTTTCTCCATATTTTATAGAGACCTGTATAAGTCCCGCCAGGGCTTGAACCAGCGCGAGATGGACAGGTTCTTGGAGGGAGTAGACCTGCCCACACTCTCGGAGAATGATAGAAGTGAGGTGGATTCCCCTTTGGCCCTGGAGGAGCTACAAAAGGCAGTCGCAGAGCTGTCAGGGCAGAAATCTCCGGGCCCGGACGGGCTACCATTGGAGATCTATAGGAAATATGGGGAGATTTTGCTCCCGGAACTTCTAAAAGTGCTAGAGCAGGCGACTAGGGATGGTAGGCTGCCTCTATCAATGTCAGAGGCTGATATAGTAGTAATCCCAAAGGAGGGGAAAGATCAGTCGGAAGTTTCTTCATACAGACCGATATCACTGCTGTGCACAGATGCCAAGATCATTGCAAGGGTGCTCGCATCTAGGCTAAATAAATGTATCGACAAACTGGTGCATCCGGACCAATCGGGGTTCATCCCCGGTCGGTCCACTAGCATAAATATCAGAAGAGCTTATTTGAATCTACAGGTACCAACAGAGAATGCGGAATCCAGAGCCATATTGTCTTTGGACGCTGCCAAGGCCTTTGATAGCCTGGAGTGGGAATACCTTTGGAGGGTGCTAGAGAAGTTCGGATTCGGCCCCGTATTTATCAGCTGGTTAAAAATCTTATATAACCATCCAAGGGCAAGGCTCAAGATAAACGGCGAATACTCGGAAAGCTTTCCCCTCGAAAGAGGGACCAGACAGGGATGCCCCCTATCTCCTTTGCTGTTTGTCTTGGCCATGGAGCCATTGGCGGGAGCAGTGAGATCATCTACGGAAATACAGGGATTTCAAAGAAAAGGGAGAGAAGAGAGAATAGCGCTTTTTGCAGACGATGTCATATTCTTCCTGGGGGACACGACCTCCTCGTTGGAGAAAGTGATGCACTTAGTAGAGGACTTCGGAAAGTTTTCAGGACTAGTTATCAACTGGGAGAAGTCATCGCTTCTACCGGTAGACCCACTGGCCAACTCCATCCCGATGTGTTTGCCCCACCTGAAGATTACAGAGAAAATGAAATACCTCGGTGTTGTGCTGTCCAAGGACCCCGGTATGTTTATTAAGGACAATTTGATCCCCATCTTATCAAAATTCAAGAGGAAATGCGATATTTGGAGCAGACTCCCTTTGTCTGTGGCAGGCCGAGCCAATTTGATAAAAATGGTTTGGATGCCCCAGCTGCTATACCTACTTCACAACTCTCCAATTTGGATTGGAGAGAAGTGGTTTCAAAAAATCCAATCCCTTTTTAGGGAATTAATATGGAAAAAAGGGCAGGCTAGGATTGGCCTACAAAAACTGCAGCGCCCCGACACGGAGGGGGGACTGGGGGTCCCTCAACCATTTATTTACTTCCTGGCAGCCCAGCTACAACAATTGGGCAGATGTGCCATTGAGAGAGGGGGAAATAACAACATTAAAATCATTCTGCAGGGGAATCCACATATCTCATTAGTGGGAGCACTGGAGGCAGACTCGCTACAAGGAGAAATCCCAACATTTAAAATGATCACCAAGGTCTGGCAGGCAGCTAAAAAAATAATGGGGTACAAAGGAATATCAGAATACGCGCCACTATGGAATAATAAGTGACTGCACGAACTATCAACAGTAGAAAGGAACAGATTGTGGGAAAACTGTGGGGTAAGCCGGCTGATACAACTATATGAAGGGGACACTCTGAAATCCTTTGAGGACCTAAGACGCGAGTACGGGATACCAAATCAGGCACTCTACAGTTACTTTCAGATCAGGCATGCTCTGAGTAAGCAGTTTAGTAGACAACCCCCAACATGGTGTAGGACCCCACTACTACAGACAATAATTGAATCAGAGACCACCAAGGGTTTAATTACAGAGGTATACACCCAATTAACAAAGAGAGGTAACACGCAGGCAGGTCTATCAGGGGGAAGGGGCAGATGGGCGGCCGACATGGGGGTGATAACGGATGAGCAATGGGAGAGGATTCTTGAGCTTGGATCAGAGGTGTCGGTTTCTCCCTCACAAAAAGCCTCCCACTTGATGTTGTTACACAGATCCTACTACACACCAAAAAAGCTGTTTATGTTTGGCCGTAGAACCAACGACGAATGCCCTAGATGTAGAGGAACAGGCGACCTAATTCACATGGTTTGGAGGTGCCCAAAATTAGTCAGGTATTGGACCGAGATTATAAAGAAAATAAATGCTACGTTCAGAGTGGACTTAGAGCTCGATCCCAAAATCTGTGTGCTGGGCTATGTCAGTAGTGGACTGAGGGATAGGAGCACAGCCATAGCGATAGCAAGATGCTTGTTTCAAGCCAGAAAATTAATTGCTCAAGCCTGGCAATCAAGCATACCTCCAACCCCGAAAGCTTGGGTTGGAACGGTCAACTCCACAATGTGGAGCGAAAGGACTTTCTACACTAGGTTAGGTAATTACAACTTGTTCGTGAAACTATGGAACCCATGGGTCCAAGCAATGCCATGCTCCCTACCAATACTACCTTAGTGCCGAGGGCAATCGTCTCTTCACCAGGGCAGAGATGTTGCTTCATATCCCAGAGACCCGAAGTCAAGAGAGAATGCGAGAAGAGGAAAAGAGAGGAAAGGAAGGAAAATATATATATTAGCTTAATATAAGGTGTGCACTGGAACAACTGGGGTGGGTCACTGGGGGGAGGGGGTGGGGGGGGATCACTAGTTTTAAAAGCAATAAAGTACAGCCATGCATGTAAACAGCAAGAGATTGTGTGGCCGGCTGGTCGAGATGTATAGAGCGGGTGTTTTTTTCTTCTTTCTTATGTTACACTTGTGTATAATTGTAACTTTATATATTGAACGCACAAATTAAACCAAGAGAAAAGCCTGAACGGCCACAATGATGTGACTCGGCAAGAGACAACTATGACTACCAATCTGAAAGATGTCTCCGGTTCAAGGTAACTGAAGTGGCACAAGAAAAAAAAAAAAAGAGCGTTTATTCAAGTTCAGTCTGTTCCATTAAAGGCACTCCATGTGTAATGCAGCAACCCTAACCAAAGTGCCTAGCATAGTCCAGAAGAACCCACCCAGGGTAAGCCTCTCATGGTGCCCAACAAGGAGGGGAACATTGAGGACAAGATGACCACCCCATCACCCTACCCTTACAAGCATGCTACAGAAGGCCCACCAGTGTAATAGGAAAATAATGATGAATCCGCGCAATGGGGGTAGGTAAAAAAGTGGTTCAGAACTGCTGCCTCCACAAATGCAGTCACCACCGAAGTAGAAAAAGCTGAAAGCAAGAAATTAGGTGTGGGTGTGGCGCTGTTCTGGTTTTATGGCAAAGTGTTATGACACTGTGATAAAATGTTAAGGTCACCTCTGTGAGTGAAAGTGTAAAAATGCTGGTTGATAAAAATTCTTGAAAAACTTTATCCCAAAAAAGAAGTAACAACCAAAAGTGATTTTACATAAAAATAGAAATAGAAAATGATGTATATGTAATTAGCTTCAGACAGTGGCTGATCCTATGCAACTCACTGTCTACCATGTGATGCTGTTATATCAAAATATGCCCATGTATTCATACCGTGCATTGATATAAAGTGCTAAGGTGAGTGGAAGGGAAAAAGGAAGGGGGGGAGAGGGAAATGGAAGGGAAAGGGGGAGGGGGAAAAATGCAGTCAATGGTAAAGTGACTAGGATCAATGGGAGGAAGCGCTACAGGCCATACCCACGTGTTCCCTTAATGTTGCGCAAAAAGTGTCCCAACTTTATATAATACTTAGAGTGCACTACACTCCATCCAAGTTGCACAGGATGGGCAGAGTGGCAGACCCCATGTGCTGCCGATGTCGGCAGCACAGTGCGGATCTTATACATCTTCTGTGGCGGTGTCCGAAGCTTCATCGGTACTGGCACGAGGTGATTAATACACTAAATGGAGTGTTCCAAACGGCGGTACCGGTAGATCCTATACACTGCTTGTTGGGGGTTTTGGATGAGGTAATCCCAGAGGAACAAACTAAAGTGGCTTTCTCCAGGGCTCTATTTCAAGCTAGAAAACTTATACTAATGGCATGGAAGTCTGCAGTACCGCTCTCTGTCAAAATGTGGATAACACATATGGGTAAAACTCTAATTATGGAAAAATACATATATCAACATAGAGGCTGCCCACATAGGTTTGAACGCATTTGGTCAAATTGGTTAGACACGCCTGGACTTAGTCCAAGAGAACTAGTCATGACAAGGCTCTTACAGGGTCCTTAGATAAATAAGTTAATGAAAATGGAAAGGAGGTACAATACATGCGTATTGGAAGGATGTTGGGAGTTAAATGTACTTTTGACATGGTATAATGAAAATTAGAGGGCTATGTAGTAATACTATAAGAATCTATGCTTTACATTGTATGAATATGACACTGAAATGTAGAAAATTGTACACTGGAAGATGTATTTACTTAAAATGTTCAATAAAAACCCTTTTTGATTTAAAAAAAAAAATGGTAAAGTGACTTGTGCTCAAAATAACAAGTGTTAATCAGAAAAAACAATGTTGCTTTGAATAGTCTTAATTATAGTGCACAGGTGATAGTTATGATTGAAAGTTTGTTCCTCTTGGTAAACAATATTACTCAATACAATCTTCTTATTCCAGTGTTCATTAGTGACAATGGTTGATATTTGTGCTCTTACTGTGCAAACATTCACCCGATACTTTCACCCCTGCAGGAGTATTGCGCAGCCACAGTTTATGCCACTGTGCAGCAGTTCCTGGCAATCCTGGATTGTGTTATGTTAACATAAAAGAGAAGGGGTGCCCATAGCGTAAAAACGTTTAAAACCTTTATTCCAAAAGTAACAGAATGGTATTCACATTATACAAGTTCAATTCAAGCCTAAAAGATCTGAGTTTAAACCGTCAAACAATCCTGTATTCGTTGGGTGATGACGCATGACGTTGGTCAGGCCACGCCCTACGCGTTTCATCATTGGACGTCTACGGGAGCGTGCCCCTTGCTACACCACCCTTATATAGTGTGCGGTGTTCATACTGCACTTGTGCACTTAGATTGCTGGCAGCCATTTTGCCTGTGATTATTGCAGACCAGAGTCTGTGCCTGTTCCCTATCTGCTGCGGTTATACAAGTTTGTTCTCAATTTGTTTGAATTAGTTACACCGCAGACTTAGTCCTGATATCCGGAATTGGTGTCACCGCTCATTTAGTGTTGTAGAAGGAGGAGCCTGGCCACTCCTACTGCGATAATAAAGACAGATTTTTTTTGTTTAAAAAAAAAACAAACATGTCATACTTACCTGCTCTGTGCAATGTTTTTGAACAGAGCAGCCCCGATCCTCCTCTTCTTGGATCCCACGCTGGTGCTCCTGGCCCCTCCCTCCTGTCCATTCACGCACGGAGCGCAGCTTGGCCCCATCCCCACTCCCTCTTCATTGGCTGACTGGCTGTGATTGACAGTAGTGGGAGCCAATGGCTACCACTGCTGTCTCAGCCAATGAGGAGAGAGAGACCCGAGAGAGCCGAGGCCCATCACTGTATCGAGATGGGGCTCAGGCAAGTTTTAGGGGGGCTGGGGGGCAGCTGCACACATAAGGGTTTTTATCTTCATACATAAAATGCATGAAGGTAAAAAACCTTGAGCCTTTACATCCACTTTTATGACATTTCAGACATATATTGGAAGACCTCTTGTTGGCTGAAACAGATGAGTCACAGAGCCCAAAGGACAATTACACAGGGTCACTGACATTTACTCACTGCTAGGCCCCAGGCCCCAATCCTCAGTGCCACACTTTTCCTTCCTGGCGCTCAGGTTCTTTGAATTAAGATAGAGGTGAAGAATTCACACAAAGGCGGATAGCAGAATAATTGTATTTGATCTTTGATGACTGTTTGCTGTCACAGCTCCCAGACAGATAGTAGACATCAACTGCAGGTGACATTCACAGATGGGAAGAATGGCAGCAAAATAAAAAAGCTCAATATAACAAGTCAGCTCTGTAAAATATTGGCGGTGTGAAACTCTTGTCTGTTGAAAATGGAAGAGTTTATTTAGCTCTAAAAAAAAAAAACACAGCTGGGAAAGAGAGGAAAGAAAGAGAGGAAAGTGAGACCCGTAGGAGAGAATAGACGGAGGGGATGCATGACTATGGGAGGAACAGGGGTCAGGGAACGGTCAGTCAGGTCAGTGGTGGGGGCATAGGTTTAGCTCTTACCTGATTGGAGTTAGAAGTCAGTGGGGGCTGGATCCAAAGGTTTGGGTCCGGTGTAGGGGGTGGATTCTGCATCATTCGGAGAAGTTTGGAGAGGAGACATCTTCTTGGGACATCCGTGCTGGTCACCTGCAGGTAGACAGACAGGGAGATGAGTGAGTTAGAGGCCTTGTTAGCTCAGGTCAGGGCCGCAGCAGTCGAACGGGGCCCTCAGTGGCTGCAGCAGCAGCTGGCTGTTGTACTTGGGGGGTCAGGATCTTCCACTTCACCTGTCCCTTCTTCCCCGGGGAGGAAACGAGCCAGAAAGGTGCGCCCGCCAGAGCGCCTGAGCCCATCTCCTGTCCCTAGGGCTCAACGGGCGAGAAGGAGCCCCTGTCCCAGGGACCCTCCAGGGCTTACTATGGGGCTGCCTGCCAATGCCTCCGGTGTGGGCCCTGGGAGGAATCCTACCCCACGGCGCTCTTCTACTGCTCGCAGCACAGGCCGGAGCATGCGGCAGCCCTCCCCCTCCCCCCCCCGTGTAGATGTCCTGTGTGGGAGGGCTGCTCAGCAGGGGAGACGCAGCGGGATGCGCAGTGGGGGGCGTCCCTGCCCCTCAGCTGTCCGGAGAGAGGATGATGCCCAGGCTTCAGGGATACTCACTCGGGGGTTGCCGTCATCGTCCCCCGCCAGCCGCCGACACAGGGCTCCGGAGCATTCGGCTCCCTCTGCCGCTGCTGCGCAGAGCGGTGCTCAGCTTGAAGAGACTACAGTCACGAACAGCGGTGGGGTGGGAGCGCCCTCTGCTGGTTCGCCATCCACATCACAGGTGGGACATCACAGCAGGATTAGTGAGAAGGCCCAGGCTGGGGGACACGCCCCCTTAAAGAGACAGCGCGTCCCTGCTGCAGCTGGGGGTACTACTGTGCCCAGCAGTTCTTCCATGGAGAGAACAGAGCCCGGGGCAGAAGAGGAGGCTTCCGGGAGCCCCGAGGAGGAGCCGCTCGAGCAAAGGAGGCAGGGGACGTCGCCGCGGCAAGATTCTTCGGCCGAGTCCGGTGAGCTCACCAGCGCGGATGAAGACGATCGGTCGGTCGGGAGGCGTCCTGCTTTGCGGAGCCAGCTGGGATCCGGACGAACGGCTAGTCGAGTGGCGGTGCGGCTGCAGCCTGGTAAGTCGCCAATTTTACTTTTACATGCTAGTCAGGTGGGGGGGGTTAATTTGGGGGTTTCTTCGGAGGTTAGTTCAGTGTCGGGAGTGGCAGGTGGAGATGCGGGTGCTGCGCCGGTTTTGTCCGCATTTTTTGCAGGTTTCCGGGAGTTATTGGCCCGTTTTGATCCGGCGGGGTCTTCTTCAGCATCTCAGGGGCCCGTTGGGGCATGGGCTCCCGCTGCCTCTGGCGTGGACTCTGTTGTTCCTCTCACACCCCCCTCAGCAGGGACGCTTGCGGTAGCGGTATCCGGGTCGGGGGGAGTCCTCTGGGGTTAGCGTGACGTCTGCGTCGCAGACGGAGGTGACTGGGGTGGACGCGAATAAAGGGAAGGAGTCCTCTGAGGATAAGGTGCGGTTGGCGGATGCGGCGAAGTGCGAGATTTATGTGTGCTTTGAGGGCCCACTGGGGGTGCATCTAAAGCAAGATGTACGGGAAAAGATCTGGAAAGGGGAATATGTTGAAATATTCTCTCTTTTGCCGTTAGAAAAATTTAATATTGACAAGGGTAAGGCGGACGAAAGCAAGAAGGAGGAGGAGGAGAAGCGACGCTGGAGGCTTATTCCTCGCACCTTTGGGAATTGGCTTCAGGCGTTTGCCATTTTGGCTAGCGTAATTGGCGAAAAAGCACCGGAGAATTGTTCTCCGCTTTTTTGTTATCTGGATGCCATTGGGGAGGCTTATCGAACTTATGGGGGAATTGCTTGGCTGCGCTATGACGAGCAGTTCCGCCAGCGCAAGGCTTTGCGTCCGGGCTTGCGCTGGGACCATAAGGACATTGGGCTTTGGATGAAGCTTATGTCACAGGCGAGGGTTTCAGGACAGCCCTTTCTCGGAGGGGCCGGCGGTTCGGGTGCCGCTGGACAGTCGGCCACACAGCGAAAGGGAATTTGCTGGCAGTTTAACGAGGGGTCGTGCCGTTTTGGCGCAAACTGTCGTTTCCGTCACGAGTGCTCTGGTTGCGGGGGCTCCCACAGTTATGCCAAGTGTTTCAAAAAAGGAAAGTCCCAACCCGTTGAGTCGGCCTCAAAAAGGGAGGACGCCAGTAAACCTTCCCGAGATGGTACCGTATCTAGATAGATATCCGCAAAGGGAGGCGGCAAGTTTTTTGGCTGATGGTTTTGCCCATGGTTTTCGGATCCCGTGTTCGGGACCTGTGGCCCCGTCCCCGCGGGCTCAAAACTTGAAATCAACGTGCCAATTTCCCCAGGTTGTTTCGGACAAATTGGCAAAAGAGGTGGAACTCGGGAGAATGGCCGGACCATTCGCTCAACCCCCCGTTTTGTCTTTACACGTTTCTCCCCTTGGGGTGGTACCCAAAAGGGAACCCAACAAATTCCGGTTAATTCATCATTTGTCGTATCCGAAAGGGACTTCGGTGAATGATGCCATTTCTCCGGAGCTGTCTTCGGTGAATTACACCTCCTTTGATGCCGCGGTCGGTTGGGTTCAAAGGTTTGGCCAGGGTTCATTGATGGCGAAGACGGATATAGAATCCGCCTTTCGGCTGCTGCCGGTGCATCCGGACAGTCAACATTTGCTTGGCTGCTGTTGGGAAGGGCAGTTTTATATGGACCGTTGTTTGCCGATGGGCTGTTCCATCTCTTGCGCATATTTTGAGGTGTTTAGCACCTTCGTGGAATGGGTAGTTAGAGAAGAGACTCAGTTGAGGTCGGTGCTGCATCTCGACGATTTTCTTTGCATCGGCCCCCCGGATTCCTTAGTTTGTTCAGTGCTGTTGCACACTTTGGAATCTATTGCGTCATGTTTTGGAATTCCCTTGGCGCAGGGAAAGCCGGAAGGTCCTTCCACAGTCATGCAG